>NW_007726789.1:278984-301352 GCF_000696425.1 Galeopterus variegatus | reverse complement strand
CCCATGCTATTGAGCATAGAAAGTATGGGCCACTGTTAAAGCCTGGCTGCATTTGAGTGGTAGTCAGGTACTACATCTGGAGGAATTTAGCATCATATATTGTTTGCTTGTTGATATGCATTAAAGATAATGAGCTAAGTATGTTTTAAACCATTTTTATTAGATGTTATGGGGAGAAATTTAGACCCTTCCAGAAAAAAAATGGTCAGAAACAGGAGCTGCTTTGTAAAGTTGGTATGCAATTGTCACATTTCTCCAAACAGAAAATGGTTACCCTATAATAATCAGTTTAATGAATTCAGAAATTCATTGATTGTACCAGCTCTGGGTAGATTAGGTAGAGACTTGCTTCAAGGAGTGGAATTTATGAAATGTTTGCTGCATCCAGCAAGCAGAGCTGCTATAATACAGCTGCCTCCTCAGTGGTTTGCTTTGATCCTGTGGAATGAAAGGACAGGAGGATCAGCTCAGGTCTAAATGAGATTACAGCTGGTTCTGCAGCTTATCTGGTCTATTGCCAACTAGTGTGGCTTTGCACGTCCTAAGGGGTTTACAACAGAAACTGTTTATTGAGTATCATCGGTTTACTCAACACAAGCAGGCTAATCCTTCCCAGCCTCAGCATGTTGTAGAATTGTGCAGGAGCCAAACCAAAAGCTGGTATAGCCAGACCCTCTAGAGCCCTTTGTCTCGCTCTATATTGATTTTTACCTGAGTTAAAGACAGAAAAAAAAATAAAACCAATAACCAGTCCTATTGTGAGCAAAAGGTTAATCTTACCTAAAATCTTACAAAAAGCATCTGTTAACCCTAGAAGGGACAACCTCATTTTTTGCCTTTCTGGTCAAGTGGGATTTTCTAGTTTCAAATTTTGAAGTACAAGATAAGAAATACAGCTTAAAAGATCTTGCTAGGCATACCAAGTTAAATGTTTAAGTCTCTTCTAGTCATGCTGTAACAAATGGCTTTGTATATGAAATATGATATGATTTGTTTCTAAATACTAAGTTGTTACTTTATATCCATTTTGCATGAAGCAATTATTTTTTTCAATGTGGCAAACAAAATGCACAAAAAACAAGGGTGGTAAACTTAATTAAAGAAAAGAACTGAACTGCCAACATTAATGACCAATAGTCATTTTGTCTGATGAATCCCTTGATTAGTAATATAGTTCTTTAATAAATGAAGGCTGGTGATGAGTAATATTATGAAGGTATACCTCATAAAAACTCCTATGTGTGCTTTAGTTTCATTTTACTATTTTATTAGGTACTTTTTAAAAACTTTAGGTACAAGATTTTAATTATTACAGTCTGATCTTGAACAAAGATGACTTACAGTGGAAACTACTTTGGAGTCAGATAGACCATTGCATTTTCATTACTTATTGGTCAAGATATTTGACCTCTCTAAGTCCATTTTTTTCATCACCACACTGGAGATGGTATTACACACTTTACAGTATGTAATCAAACCAAATTAGAAAACAGTAGAAAGTGACACTGAGTTAATCAGGTTAGTCAAGGCTTCTGTAGTCGCTTAGGAGCCCAAGGGCACTAAAGATGATGTGCAGAGGATCCCTCTCATGATGCTAGAAAGGATATTTAAAAGTTGTGTTGCAGTAATCCTGGCAGCTTTGCTCTGTATGTATAGATCAGAAAAATCTGTTGCCATCTTTAAAGGTGTATGGTCTCAGGCAGGTGGATAGAGAGGTTACCAGGTAAATACCGTTCCCTTAATGAACAACAGTAACTACCGGAAAAGCCATGAGTATGGAATCTATGCCAGTTAAAATTACTAAAATGGCCTGAATAGTAAACTCTTATTTAGGATAGGTGGGTGAGCTCTATTTATTTATGTTCCTTCCAACTTAAGTGATTACTTTGTTACTTTGTATGCAGCAATAGATGTGTAACCATCAACTGTATTAAATGCCAAGTAAAACACAAAGGTAGATTGTTTAAAAAGAGTACAGTGGTCTCTCGGTTTGGTATCTCAGTTTACTTTCTCCTAATTGGCAACAAACATGTATCCTCAGCTATATGTAAGCACAAAAATGTTACTATGGAAACATTTGGAGGCTTTCTGAATGTAGTGTGTGATACAATCAGCTAAGACTGATGTTTATCTTAAACACATAGCTTGTCCAATATTTAAACCTAATGGACAAGATGTGTACCAGTTGAAAATGTAATATTTATCCAATCATTTCTATTCTATCAACCTAGGCTCTAAAGCAATAGGTTGCACTCAAAGTGTAATATATTTTTAGTGTATTTGGAGATAAAGGCTATTGGTGGTGATTGCTTAAACTCCTTTTGCTCAATCATCTGAATGGTGCAAATCAAAGCATTTTGTCAGACTGTGAGAAGTTTCACCTAGATATTGCTTCCCACACACACGGGTCACCATATAAATTACGTTCACAGTTTTACTGCATAGCTGGTGCTGGAAGTTAAATTGATGCCCAGTGGTGGAACTCGTAAAACATTTTCCTGTTAACACGACCAGGCAGAGTTGACATTGTTGATGGTGGGTTCGATCTAATAAACCATTGGTTCTAACAGTGATTTTTACTGTTTCAGAGGTGATGATGATACAAGTTTAGCGATCCAGCAGTTCTTCCTGAATGACAGAAAATTAGCTCCACTGTCTACATTACTAAATGCTGGAAAGAGTTAAGAGTTGAGGGGAGATTGGGGCCTAACGTTAACCTCACATTCTGAAAGTTGAGTTACAGAAACAAATTCTTTAACTTCATGTATGCCTTCTTCATAAAGAAAAACACTATTTGTTCTTGAAAGAATGTCGTTATTTATCATCTGTTGGAAATTTGGAAATACCTTATTATTGTCTGGCTATTTAAATATGTAAGCTGTGCTCTCATTTCAGAATCTTTTTACAGAGATGCTTTTTTAAGCTGATTATCATTTCTGAAAGGAAAGCAGTCTTACATTTGGTTACCTTTTTGTCTCTATGTTCTATAAAGTTACTTTCCTGTAAGGACTATAAGCGTCGTCAAAGATTTTTAATTGTGAGCCACAGAAACAGTCAATTTAAACATTTTTATCCCATAAGAGTTAATTTCAGGAGTTAATTTTCTTCTGGCAGTAGTAAACAGTGGGCACTATTTTAAAATTTATTTTGAAATATTTCTGCTTCAGTCATAAAACTTTATGAAATTTTATCTTTTCTTATTTGAAAGTAAATTAATTTTTCCCATTCACAGGATGCTAACTGACAAAGCCCTACTACCTTATCAGTGTAAGCGAGGATCTTTCTAGTTCTTCCCTTTTTTGGCATTGTATTTGCATTTATAGCGCTTTTGCACATTCATACTCAGTTGGCGATCTTTTTATAGTTCAGTTCCATTTTATGAGATATCACAGATCTTTTACTCACCACTTTAACATTTCTTATCCCAGCATATGCATGAATTTTTTTTTACATCAGAAGATGAACTTTTTTGATGTGCAGATAAATGTTATCAATGGTACTACACAGATGAAACCTGTCATGTACAAATAGCATGTGTCAAGCCCCAAGCATGCAGAACCAGATAAATCAGTTCATTTGCTGAAGCCTTGCAAAAAGAAATTAGTGATATAATAAAAGCCTTTGAGGCTCTCGGCCCTAATAACAGCTTTATAATAAACCCCACAGATCGTTGACTCAATGGATAATCTTATAGGAACACTTTTTCCTCCTTTTAAAGATCTACAGTAAAAGTGTAAGTAGCATCTCTAGAGAGAAATGTGTGTGTAACTAAGTATCTGGAATAACCATAATTTAAAATTAAGAAATTTATTAATTTTAAATTTAAAGTTCATACTTTATTTTTTTTGATGATTTTGATGATTGATTTTATACATTGACTAGTCCCATCTTTTTCTATATTAAGCATTCCTTCTAAGTTAGCTTATTTGGTACATAGAGGTTACAATTGAATTGTTGGGGACAGTGGAGGCACAGAGTGGGGAAATGAAAACAAGGGATAAGAAAAGTCAGGGTGAGAAAGTGAGGTGAAACATTTAGCTTGTACTTAAGAAGAAGGTGTTTATAAAGTGGTAGAAGGCAGAAGAAAAGGGACGGGATCTATATACATTTACGTATACACAAAACTTTACACATAATTTCAAGGGGTTTATAGACTTCTCAAGCTTATTTATGTACTCCAGGTTCAGCATTATATTATAACTGACCTAAGCTATTGTTTCTGTTAGAGTTTGGTTACTCTTTTGATGAAGAAAATTCTGTGTAAAACATCCCTAGGCACTTTTTGACTCTTGCTTTACTGAGTTTTCAAATCCAGAAAAAAGGTCACTATTGGAGCTGATGATGATGAGGTTTTTAGATCCATTAACAGAATTGGCAATGGTCAGTAGTGTCTGGTTGGGTAATTTACTGTATTTCATGGGTATGAGAGAAATATTAAGGATGCAGATTACTTAAGAGGTTTTAGAAAAAATATTTATCAAAGAACACTACTTTTCCCAGTGCATTAGCTATTGTAATTATACATTGGTACAATCTGTTGACATAGAATTGGATTTGATTTAAATGGAGGTGGAAAAAAAGAGACTGAATATTTTCAATATTTATTGATATACCTAGTCCATTAAGGTAAATTATAGAGCAGATTTCACTGCGATGGAAACATTTGGGTTGACGTAGTTAAGAATCAGTCAACATTACCATTAGACCCTTTCTTTTTTAGGAATTTATTACCACCAATTAAGAAAAATACTCACAAATGGAATTTAGCCCTAGCTTACTTGTTGTGGAATATTTGACCTCAAAAATGTTTGAGTCTTTCCTTTAATAAAATGACTCTTGAGTTCTTTTGAAATAAAAGCATATCCCCCCACATGTCATATAGCAACTAAACACACGTTGTAAGATGTGGTAGAATGATTACAGCTCTCGTTAGAGGGTAGCACTGACTGTTTGCTGCCGTTTTCAGAAAAGACTGCTGGAATGGTGAGATCTAAGCTAGTTTTTGGAGCATGGTTTCTTACTTAGCTTTAAAAGATAGTTCCCATTTAATTAGGGAAAATTAAAATGAAACTTGTTTTTTTAAAAAAAGCTGTCTATTATTAATGAAGTGAGAAAGCAGCAAGAATTTAGTAAAATTTATTGAGTAAATATGCATAAAATGTCTCAGCATACATTTGCTATAGGTATTCTGTGCTGGATAGGTAGAAAAAGTAGCTGTTCTTCAGATAAACCTTATCTTTCAATTCATTTGTCCTAAAATAAGTCCAAAATTACTGAAATTGTTGTGAGTGGCTCCTAGGAGATTTAAAACATAGCTGTTTTGTCTAAGTAAGTCTGCCTCTGCACCATTGTAGATACTACCCCTTGGTTATATTTCTAATAAAGGTCTTTGTTTCCCCACCCCCCAATCCCAAGTGTGAATTCCTTGAGGTCAGGTCTGTATCTTTTTCATCTTCAAACCTCTAATTTCTATAGATTACTTAGAATATAATAGATACCTGTTCTTTAGAGCATTATAAACCATGCCAAAACATAGTCGCATAAAACACCACTACAACACTTTCATTATGCTGACATATTCTGTAGGTCAGGAATTTGGAAGGCCAAGGATAGCTCTTATCTGCTTTACCATGTCTGGGGCCTCAGCTAGGATGATTCAATGTCTGAGGTAACTCAAAAGGCTGGAACAGTTGAAGCTGGAGAACACTGTTCCTAGATGGCTGGTTCTTCACTAACCTGTGTAGTGTCTGAGCTAGAATGTCCAAAGGGCAGTCTTAGCTGGGACTGTTGACCCGAGTGCTACCTTTGGCTTCTTCAACAGGGTGTTCTCAGGGTAACTGGACTCCACACGTGGCATTTCAGGCCTCTAAAACTGAATTTTCCCAACAAACATAACAAAAGCTTCATCGCTTTTTATTATGAAGGCTTGGAGTTAGATAGTATCATGTCTGCTGCACTCTATTGGTCAAACAGTCACAACATCTCCCAGATTCAAGGAGTGCCAAAGAATTTGCGGCCATGTTTTTAAAATTACACAGTATTCAGTACATGATGGAATGGTCAAATCAAGACATATAGAGAGGAAGGAGCTAGAGGAGGAAGAAAATTAAAGATTGTAAGGTGTGTTTAATACCACCAGTAATTATTGGCTCCAGTACTGCTAATTTAGATAGATTGGTGGTCTCTGTTCCAAAATGAGGGTATATTCCATAAATTTTCTGTTTACAATATTGCCTATATTGAGGATGAATATATTCCATTTTCTTTTTTAACCATCTATTCCTGAAGTTTTTTTTCCTCCTTTTTCTCATATGAAATTTCTATAAATAACTTAACATTTTGGATAAGATCCAGTACATGTGTGCTGGCTCAATTATACCCTATCCATTTACAGTTGAAGAAGAAGAGTACTGTATTTGAAATCCCAGAAGATCAATATGACAACTTTAGATGTTTTATCAAAGATGTGTACATTTCATTGTGAGATTCTTTACAAAGATGATCTCACCTCTGAGTGCTTCTGACTTAAAGGATAAAAATACTGGATCTTATCTTGTGATATTAACCATATGATATTCTGGTAGCCAGCAAACCTGAGAACTGATTAGTTTTATATTGAGCCCATAATTTCCTTTCACTTTTATTCATTGTCTTATACCCACATTCTCACTATTAAATTTAGAGAATGAGTTCCTAGAAATGGGAGCCCTAACTAAATATAAGCAGTACAAGGTTATTGTGGTATTACCCCTTTGGAAATGAGTTGTCATGATCTGGTGATGATTATTCTCCTGTTCTTTTAGAAATCCTTAAGTTATGACATCTGTCTGCCTATAGTTACTTATACTTATAATGCCAAAGGACTTCAACCAAGCCTTAATTGTGGTTTTTATCCTCAATCATTTCCTTGAAGGCATCTTGAGGTGCTGTAAAACTTAAATCTTAACATCCAATGTGATACTTTTTTAAAAATTCTTTGTGCTAAGTTCAGGACTTTTACTTGTTGATCATAGGTTGAACTGCCCACCCACCCCCCCAAACAAACAGAATAAATGGCAGGAACAGAGACCACAACAAAATAAACATCTTCAACTAAGGATAGTGTGGTAGAGCACCCATTTGCTAAGAACATTTACAGTACATTGTGCTAATAATGCTGGTGCCTGTTGGTCAAGATTGCGTATGTTGGTCTGCCATACTCAATTTTATTAGATGAGAGTATCAGATAGCACTCAAGCATTGGCAAAATATATGTTTGTGTATAGAGTATGTCGTGAGTAGTCATATATATTTGTATATGTACAAAGCCACACATGTACATACATATCAGGTTGGGTTTTTTAATGAAAATATTTCAAATGTAACTAGCATTGTAACATTAGCCCTGTGCAGTTACATACAGTGTTTCAATGTGTAATTGTATCAGGCAATCCTTATAAGCTCTAGGTTATATTGGGAACAAACTATTAGGAAGATATATGTTGGGTACATATGTTGGTTTTGTCTTGATTGGCTCTCTCTACTTTTAAAAATTGTTTACTTATGGCTTTAACTTATGAGGCATGGCCTTCCATAACCTGGTCTCCATCAGTACTCCAGTTACATTTTCCATCATTCTTTCCCTTGACCTTTTATCCTCTGGTAATACCAAATTGTTTGTGATTCCGCTATTACACCATGCAATTTCAGTTCACACTGTGCTTTACTCATATTACTTCTACTTCCTGAAATTTTTTGTAGTATTTTTTAATTAGCTAATACAACTTCCCTAACTGGTAATTGTGTGTCTCCTACAAGAAACCTTCATTGAACCTCCAGTTCCTTTTATGTGGATTATAATACTCTGTGCATACTTCTGTCTCAGCACTTAACTGAACATTCTTTGAGAGCAAAGACCATATTGAATAGTTAGCACCTACTACAGTGCTGTATGTAATTAATAAACATTGACATATTTATTAAAATGAGCTGAACTACAGGGCAGAATGATTCCTAAGTTTGAATGTACTCTTGGACTCTAGGTCCAGATTTCCAAAAACTTTTTGGATATTGTTACTTAAATTTTCTGTTTTCAAATCATAGTCTTCTGTAGTAATTAACTGCCCTTACTTTGTTTCTCCCCCAAACCTGGCAATAAAATAGGCTGCTCTTACCTCTCCCCTCACAAAATGCCAAATAATTACTGTTGACTTTCTTTTTCCTTCATAAAGTAACTCAAATTGTGCATTAGCTCCTACCTAGATGTTTATAGAAGTTTCCTAAATGTCTTACCTATTTCTAGTCAGTTCTTACTCTGACCCATTCCGTTTGCCATTGCCAGATTAATCTTTCCCAAAGCATTGTTTCCATTATATCATTTCCCAGTTGAAAATCCTTCAGTGGTTTCTTGACATTTTTTAAAATTTTAACTGAAGGATCTGCTGTAACCATTTTTTATCTCTAGTATCAGACACAGTGACTGGCACTGAGTAACTTCCTGTGAAGTGAATGAAGAAAAAATGTGACTGAACAAACAGGGCCCCATTTCTACTCTTAAATTTATTGCTTCTAATGTTACTATAAAAATTCTTCGTTACAGTGAGAGTGGTTACTTTTTTCCATCCTCCAGACACCTTGTGTTTTTATATGTAAATTATATTACACTTATGCTTTTGTGGCTAATTATCCACTTTGATTTTATCCAAAGTCTTTACCAACCCAGCCACCTCTTTTAATTCATCTACTGTTTCTTCTGCCACAAGATTGTGCTTCAGCCACACTGGCCTCCTGGTGGTTTCTCGTTGAACCTGTGAAACTGCCAGCCTCAGCACATTTGCACTTGCTGTCTCTTCTCCCTGGAATGCTCTTCCTTCATATATCCATGTGTTTCCTTTTCTTACTTATTTAGGTCTTTGCTCAAATGTCTCCTCAAAAGGTGTTTCCTGATCATCCTAGTTAAAATCTTGGCTCCTGTCACTCATTATCCTTGTACTGTGATTTCTTTTTTAATCCATAAAGCTTACCACAATGTGAGGTGTTACACATCTACATGTTTATCTGTTTCTCATCAGAATATAAGTCCAGAAGGGCAGAAACTTTGCCTATTTTGTTACCTTGTGTCCCTATTTCCTAGAACCTATGCAATATGTGTTGAATTAGAGAGTAAGTGAATGGATTTTTACTTTCCTCCTTTTTACCTAACCAGTCCTTTTGAGAATCACTTCCATGCCCATTTGCTTATACTGGTCTCAATAAATTGGTAAAACAGATCTATAGTTTGTTTTACAGTTACAGCTACAGAGTAGAGGACTGGTTTTCAACCCTCCCAGTACAGAATTATGTATGGTCTCGCTACTTAGTGTGGTCCGTGGGCTAGTTGCATGGCCATTTTCTTTTCTGTTGCAAAAATTAAATAGGACACAGTCAATAAGTGGAATAATTATTATTGTTGATCAGAGAATCAAAGATTGTTTATAGAGAATGTATGTGCCAGCCTTATTCTAAGTGTTTGATCTTTATTAACTATTTTAATCCTGAAGTATTATTATTGTCCCCATTTCATAGATGAAAAAAGCCAGGAAGTGTGGTGCATGGGCTAGCAGCATCTGCCTGATAGAAATGTAGTCTCTTGGACCCCTCCCCAGACCTAATGTGTCAGAATTTAAAAACAAATAGTATATTTAGGCCCCAGTACTGAAGATGCAGAAAGATCTTTGGTGAGGCCAGGACATTAGTATTTTTAGAAAAATCTACAGATGATTTTGATGGTAGTTAATATTGGGAACTACTGAAGGTAGATACTTGTTATTAGTGTATCATGAAATGCAGTGAAGTATATCTGAAAAATGTAAGTAATTTGAGATCCGTAATCATCTATAAATACAAAACTAATGCAAGTATAAAGGTAATTTCTAAAATAATCACTTTTTAGTGTCATAATTTCATACCAGAGGTAGCCATTGCTTTGGGGACAGGGGCAAGCAACCTCATTTTAAATAGTTCACCAGTGTTATTGTATAAAACTGTAAGGCAGCCTTACTGTAGGCATGCTTGATTTGCTAGGTTCATCACTGGATCCCTGATTTGTTCTTTTTTACCAGTCTGGCAAATTAACTCAATTTTGGGCCATAAGAAGAATTTAAATTAATCACATATCATTGATCTTTGGAATCCCTATAGAATAGTCCACATTCCCCAGAAATATTAAACTTGTAATGTGTATGCATCTGGTGTGCTACCTGGGATTGGCTGGTGTACTACTTTGTAACTACCTTTACTAAGAACTTAGTATATGAATTAATGAATACAGGAATGTGACATTTGAAGCATGTATTATTTATTTGGGTAGTAAAATGGTATTTGAGGCAGTTGTACCATAGTGATTAGGATTTGGGGTATTGAAGCTATACTGACTGCTTGGGTTCAAATCCTGTCACTGCTGCTTGCTAACAGCATGACCCTGCAAATTACATTTCCTTTCTGTACTCAGATTCCTTGTCTATAAAAATGAGACAGTTATAGTACTTACAGATTAAAGTAATTAATGAAAGTCAAACACTCAAAATAGGACTGGAACATAGATTCTCAATAAAGAATCTATAATTCTCTGGCCAACAATAACTGTTGCTCTAGTTGTTGAATATGTCTTATTTAAGTTTTCAAACAGATGAAGAACTGGCCATCCAACTAGTAGTTGGCAGGATAAGATTTATGCTCTGGTATATCTGTCTCCACAGCCCCCGTCTTTCTAGTGATGCCCTGCTACCTCTAAGAACATGGTTATCAAGAGTTAGAAGCAGTAGCAACATGACTAAAGTACATGTTATCTTGCCTTACAGTCTACAAAGTGTTTTCACCAGAGTGCTGTGGTTTGATACTTTAGCAGCTCCATGAGTATGGTAGGGCATTATGCCCATTCAACAGATGAAAAACTGAGTCTCAGAAGTTTTCCAGAATCGGAAGCTGGTCTTCTCTCTCCTAGACAAGCATTCATGTGAATCATTCTCCTTATATCTTGAGGAGCCCTTTTTTTCCTAAATAGTGCATTGTATGTGACTGTAAGCATCATTGCTAGCACTGTGTTTTTATCTGTTTGTGGTCCCTTCATAATCAAAACAGTCAACCAACTCCTTGCCTTGTTCTCACATACACATGGACACAGGTGTATTGATGCATCTATTACATGGTGGTACTGCAAAGTATGCCTTGACTGCTACTTGCCAGCCTCGTTTCTGTTTTATTGCTTCTCCCTCGTAACTTGGGCATGCACACAATTGGGGGGTCAGGACTAAAGCTACTGTTATCTCACAGTGAGGCTTTGTAGAAATCTCTTTACCTGGAGGCTGTTTTGTTTTTGCTTTTTCTCATCTTT
Source organism: Galeopterus variegatus (assembly GCF_000696425.1). NCBI lineage: Eukaryota > Metazoa > Chordata > Mammalia > Dermoptera > Cynocephalidae > Galeopterus > Galeopterus variegatus. Next base: position 290,002 of record NW_007726789.1, on the reverse strand, counting down.
AAAGACAGGATTGGATTAGATGATTTTTAGGGTAACTTCCAGCTTTAAAACTTTGGGTTTTTCTCCTGGTAATATCATAACCTTGGCTATGTTATATTCTTTCTGGGTAAGAAGGTAGATTATAGCTGTATTTCAGAGATGTGAACAAATATGACAAGATAATTCAAAGTGTCTAAGATTTTTTAATGAGTTTAGCAGAAGCTAAAAATAGAGTATCTTGATTACCATTCGGTTTTCCGTAACATACTATAATTACTCATAGTGATTTGTAACAAATTTTTAACTTAATACTTCCCATTATATTTTTCACTGATATAGATTATAAAAAGTTACCTCGTTTGGTATAGAGCTAAAAAAGGAATTCACGTATTGCTGTTAATTCCTTGCTTTCTGTTAGCTCTTATAAGTCACATTTATTATATTATGCTTTTTCTGTGTGGTGCAAGTTTCGTCAATAGATAATTTTTCTTTTCTTTAAATTTTGAGATACAATGTATGAGAAATATTAAATGTACAACTGTGAATACCAGGAAGGTAATATAAAGAATAGCATGCCTTATTCTATAATTATCAGTTGCAGGGTAAACAAGTGTATGCCAAGATTAGAAGTAGAACCTATAAGCAATAGTCCAGTAAGTGGTCCTAGAAGTCTGCCTAAGTTGTTAGGGAGGAGCAGCAACTTAAAGATGAGGCTGGCAGGTAGCATCAGTCAGGTACAAGTTTCAGTGCCTCTTGTGTGACAGATGCCTCAATACCTTTGTGTGTCTGTACGGGGTAGGGAGGTAGAGGCAAAAAGGGTAAGTGAATCCATCTCATATTGCCTAGATGTGAAATGCAAGCAAGAAGTAGCAGGCAGATTAAAAAATAGGAAAACAAGTCTTGGAAAATGGCGCAAAAGAGCAGTCAAAATGATTTTAACTCATGTGGAATATGTCTTTACTCAAACAAAACAATTGCCATATGTTTGGAGATTCTACATCTCTTCTGTTATACCTTTTAGTTTTTGACTAAAAAATCACATTTTACCTTTTGTGCAGCAAATCTAGTTTCATATTTTGTTGAAGAATGTTAGTTAACATTTCATAGATGTGACATCTAGAACTATATTTCTTATACTATTTAATGTATGCTTTGAGTTTTCTTTTACATTTTTACCTCTAGTGACGGACTTCCTTTTAATATTTACATTTTTGTAAATGTACCTTCAGCATATATGCAATGGTCACATCTAAATATAATAAATTTCCTTTTTTAGTAGTCTTTATATAGTTAGTTTCTGGTCCAGAAAACGGGATTTAAAAAATTACCTGGGGCTGTAAGGGGTATTTCTAACTATTTGGCTACAGTGCAGAAATTTGATTCTTCCCTCATACTCCATTATAGTACATCCTTGGTATTTCCTGCATTTCTCACTCTCTGATTTCTTTATGTTTAGAGAAATTATTATAACGCCTTAAACGACTTTGTTCTGTTTTAAAATAGCAGGTAATCATTCATATCCAGACTGACATAGCTTGAACATTCAAGCCATTGAGCAGAAAGTATTCTGCATATATTCCCAGGGTGTATAGCTTCTTTTCAAATCCAAAAACTAAGTGGATGCACATTTCCAAAGCAAGTCTGGTTTGGGGTCATTGTCTTACTCCTAATTGGAACTTGTCTTTAATTACCTTGGAGGATGTATCCTCTGGCTTTAAATTTTTACCTAATGGTGTATAGGGTTGTTGGGTTTTTTTTAACCTAATGGATTCAGAGCTCTGAATCATATCCCCTCAGTAACTTCTAGTTATACCCCCGGTACCTCAACATTTCCTTCCAGAGAGGTCAAAGGTGGTTCTGATTTGTTGGCCTTTCTCATTATTGCCTTGAATGCAATGTTTTTTTTCCTGGTATCTCTTCTTGTAGTCTTTTCTAATACAGAATTTTGATGTTGCCTCTGGCTCTTCCAAACACAAAGCAACATGTGGTTTTTACAGTTCCTTTTCTTAGGCCTACTGAAATGTCTTCAACCCAACTTGGGAGAGAACAAAATTTATCAATGTTTAATCCTTTTAAAACTTGTGCTTGTCTTAGCGTATAAGGGAAAAAGTTTGGGTTTCACAGTCAAATTTAGGTTCAGATTATGGACCAACCCTTCCCAGCCATGTGACCTTTGGGTGACGTATTTAACTTTCCTGCTATCAGCTTCATCATCTGTAAAAAGAAGATTGTATTACACCCATCCCATAGAGTTGTTCTGGTTTTTAATTAAAACAATTTCTAGGGCCGAGCCCGTGGCGCACTCGGGAGAGTGCGGCACTGGGAGCACGGCGGCGCTCCCGCCGCGGCCCCCCGCAGGTTCGGATCCTATATAGGAATGACCGGTGAGCTCACAGCACTCACTGGCTGAGCGCCGTGCGGCCGGTCTCAAAAAGGAAAAAAAAAAAAAAAAAAAAAAAACCACCAATTTCTAGCACCTATTAGAGGATGATCAGAAATGTTACTCCTTCCTAGGGGATATGTTTTAGTTAGTAAATAAAATGTCTTATTTAGAAATAGCAAAAATCCATTCTACCCAAGTACAGTGTTATTTATTATCCTTTGAAACCGATGTACTTTGAAAAAGCTATAAAGGGTGGTGTAAATGGTGGTATTATTTTACTCAGACTCCAGTGTGTAGAAATGTACTTGTGAACTTTTCCAAGTTAATATAGGCAGCTGAGTTAGTTGCCAAATGAATTTTAGTGGTTTGTTATTCATCTTACTCTAAGCTAAAGGGCCTGAAATTGTTCTCCATCTACTAGTTCAAGTTGAAAACATCTCAGGCAAGTTTTTACATAGAAAGAACATAGCAGGTATTTGGTTAGCTTTTATGAGAACTGTTTACTATGTACTCTTTCCCCAGGCATTTGTAAACTTTCTTTCCTCCTTTACTTCAAATGTTATTAAATAGTGGCCCTTGGTTATCCAGGAATCTCAGTGCAAAGGGGCAAAGTCCTAATGTTATATAATTTATACTTAGAATTTTTACTCACTTGTGTGTAGTTATGTGAAATGTTCTAAGATGTGGTCTTACAACCATTTGGATCTTTTTGGGGAATTACTTTAGGTGCATATTAGTTATGTGTTTTGTATACTTCTTTCAAGTGTCCATTTCCCCTACATAACTATTTAAAAAAACATCAAGAATATTGGAAATAATATAATATTTCTTTCTTTTTTTAAGTACTAATTATTTTTCTTAGTGGAATATTATTTCTATTGCAGGAAGTCTTCTGCCTCATTTCCACTGGTTATTTTTCACTGCTTTCCGTATAATTGAAGAAAGCAAATGTAAGGATGATATCCATTAATTTGTCTACTCTCGGTTGATCTGGCAATAATATAAACAAAAAACAGTAATGATAGCATGGTTGTACATTTAGTTTTAAATAATCATATTATTAATTGTCGGGTGCATTGCATAAGTGCCTTCTATTCTGGATCACTAACAAAAATTGGTAACCTCAATTTCCTCCAGATATGTTTCTACTAAGATCTAGAGGTATCTAAATATTCAATTGAATAGAAAAGGTGAGTAAATAATGAATCAAAATTTGAGCCAGTATTGAATTATGTTTTATTATTTTCTGAAGAGTAACCTTTTGTTGTTTACTTTTGTTTACTATGTGTAATTGCGAATCTTTTTGGACCAAAATGCTAATAATACATCCAGCACAGTTTTGTATATTAGCACAAAGCCTGTGTCTTTTCTAAATAAGGAAAATACTATAATTTAAAATACCATACATAAGCCAGATATAGTTACCTTCCTCTTGGTACATCCATGTTCTAAAGCCCTCAGGAAAAAATGGTTTAAAAAATTGTTTTTATGTCTAGATTGTAAGTAAAATCACTTGTCATAAGTGAATTGCAAAATGCAGACCTTCATTCTGAAGCTGCCTGTTTCTCATTTGGATCTGACATATTAAAAAGCTTATAATTAATGGTTGACATTAGTAATTAACATTAACTTTATGGTGCTTAATATGCCACCATCCATCCATCAAATAACCCCAAAATGTGTAATGTCTTGGCATAAAGGTTTTAATTATATAAAATGGTCCTTCAGTTTACATATGGTATAAAATTTAAAAAGCCTAAAATGTATTTAAAGAAGATTTCTGTAAGCATTTGTTGTGTGTTAGCTATATTTTTATTTCTTTTTAGGAGTATGCATCAACAATTGTGTCAGGAACTTCAAAGGGAGAATGTGAACCTAATTGTACAGTCGTCATTATCGGCTAAAGAGCGCCACCTTGCTGCAGTTGCTAGTGCACTGTGGAGACATTTCTTTACATTTTTGAAGAGTCAAAGAATGTCACAGATAGTGCCTCTCTCACAACTTGCAGATGTAGCTGCAGGTCAGCCTTAATTATTAATTTGCTAATTACTTTCTCTTTTTGCAGACTCTTTGTCAGTATTTTATTTGCTTGTTTGCAAACTCTTGCTTTATTACAGTGTAATAAACATTTTGATAGAAAGATGAAATGAATTACATATTTTTAAATTATGATCCTTTGATTTGTTTATTACTAAAAATTAAATGTTTGCTAAAATTACAGATAATTTTCAATCTTAAAAATATTGAATGTACATAAGCTTTTCTTATGCATGCAATATTTGGAAAGTAAAGTATCTTTTGATTAGGTCAAGTTTATTTTTAAATCACATGAGAAGGTATCTAGGTATAAGATGAAGTTAATTTGTATAAAGAGCCAAAGAATATAGAAGGAATACCACTTCAACACCAAGAGGATGAGATGAGAATAACATTGAATATACTCATACAGAAGGTTATTTTTCTGATTTCTTCTATATTCTACTTTAGGTTGTAATTTTCTCTTAATTTGATTATTAGCCTAAAGATATGTCCTTAGGCTTCAGAGGACTCAGAGTCACATGAAATTATAGACAAGAATTTGAATATATGTCATATATGCTCTTTTCTAAGAAGAGGTCATTATTTTTCTCAAAGGGCTATTTTACCCAAAATTTATTAAGAAGTACTAGAATAGTCAGGGATCAGTATGGTGACTATATTTATTTAAATAAAGTACACTTAAAGGAATGTAATGTATTTAAATGTACTGCTTTTAAAAACCTAAGCTCTAAACTAACATATATTTTACCCTGGTGTGGATGAGGAAAGTTGAGATAAAAGACTGAATGATATAAATATGAAAAGATCTTGAATTCTTGTTGCACTTCTGTAATTAAGATTTTACAGTGATAGATTGAAGAATTGTGACAGGGCAGCATTTTTCCATCTACTGTAATATCTATGAAAATAAATATTGATATTCATAATCGGTTTAACCAAAGCAGTCATTAATAGCCAATATGACTTATCTTTCTTACATTCATCATCCTGTCAGTCATTCAACAAAAATAGTATCACATCAGTTTAGTCACTGCTGTCTTAGGTGCTGCAAGTAAATGATATATAAATGAAAAGCAAAATGGGTTTGGGGTTTGATTTGAAACAAAAAGTTTATAGTGTAGGAGAGAATGATTTCCTTTATTTTAAGAAGTGTCACTGGATACCCACTTTTATAGGTGTCGGATACATAGCAGTGGGAGAAAAGGACAAGAATATTCTCTTGGAGGTTATAGTCTAGTAGGGGGAGAACAATAAATGAAATGTTTAATATGTTAGATCATGATAAATGCTGTGGAGAAAAATTAAAATACAGAAGTGGATGGGGATCGGGAAGACCAGAAGCAGGTTGTAATTTTAAATAGTGTGATCAGAAAGGCCTAAGTAAGTAACATTTGAGCAAAGCAAACATTTGAAGTGGGTGAGAGATGCTATTGCAGCAGTCCAGAGGCAAGAGCAAGTCTGGTATGTATGAGGAACTACAGGAAGGCAACCAAGTCTCATGTGGAGTGAGAGAGAAAATGAGACAAGTAAGAGATGTGGTCAAGAAGTAATGGAGACCTAGTTTGTGTTCTGCCTTGTAAGTGGTTGTAAAGACTTTTTGCCTTTACTCCGAGACTGGAAAAACTGTTGGGAAGTTTTGAGCAGAGGAGTGATATGATCCCTCTGGCTGGTGATTGAGACTAGACTTATAAGGAGGCCAGAGGAGAAGCAGGGAAGCCAGTTCTGTTGCAATAGCCCAGAAGTGAGCAGCTTGGTCTAAAGTGGTTACAGTAGAAGTGGTGAGTAGTCAGATTTCCCATGTGGAGGGACAGAAAGTATTTTGAAGGTAGAACTAACAGAATTTGCTAACTGGGTAAGATATGGTAACCAACATAGATGAAGAGAGGGCTAAGGGTAACTATAGCCATTTGCTGAGATGAGGAAGATTGTGGCAGGAACAGGTTTTGTGAGGGAAGACTAAGATATTTATTTTGGACATATTTTTTTAGATGTCCATTAAAATCCAAGTAGACATGTTAAATAGTCACTTGGATAATGAGCCCAGGGTTCAGGGAAGAGGTCCAAGCTGAAAATTTAAATTTGGAAACTATCCATGTATAAATAGTCTTTAAAGCCATGAAACTGGATGAAGTCACCAGTAGATTAAGTATGGGTGAAAAGTATAAGGACTGGGCCCTATGGTATTCCTGTGTTTGGATTTGTAGGGTAAGGAGAAACAAGAAAGGAGACTGAAATGGAGTGCAGGTGAGGCAAGAGGAAATACAAGAAATTGTGGTGCCCTGGAAACCAAGGAAGGGGAAGTGATCAACAGCTTAAAGGCTGCAAATGAGTAGAGTAAGATGAGGCTTGAGAACTGGTTGTTTAATAATTGGGTTTAACAAGAGGGAAGTCACTGGTGACCTGGAAGAACAGTTTTTGTGTGGTGGAGAGGCAAAGCCCTGATTGAAGATGATTCAAGAGAAAATGTGGGAAGAGGAATTGCAGACTGCAAATGTAGATAAATCTTTCTGAATATCACTGTTTAAGAGAAGTAAAAAAAAAAAAAATACGGGGATATTAGCTAGAGGGGGAAGTGGGGTCAAAATGGAGAGGTTTTTTTTTTTTAAATTAACATTGGAGAAATTTTAGTATATTTATAATGCTGATAGGAATGTTCCAGAGTGATGGAAAATTGATGGTACAAGACAGCCACTTTTGTTTTAGTGCCAAGAGAAGATGGATCCCAAAAAGGACCTGGCCTCAGTTTACCTATAGTAGCAAAAGAAAAGGCAGAGTGAATGGGCCCAGATTGAAGCAGCAGGGTAAATGTGTTAGGAGCTTGTGGTAGTTCTCTTCTGATATTTCTCGTGTCTCTGGGGCAGTAAGTGAGGCTTTAACTGAAAGCGAGGAAGGGGGAAGAGGTGCTGGCTGTTAATGAAGGGAGAAGAGAAGTTATGCAATTGTCCCCTAGGAGAATGAAAGACTGAATGGACTAGGGAAATGTAGTAGGAATGCTGTCCAGTTCTGAGGGCCTGCTGGAAGTTTGTAGTCATAAATTTAAAGTGAGGTCAGTCAGTGTGGTTGTTCTCCAGTCATTTATGTTGATACAGGGGAAGGTACCTATGGAGAGAAGTCCAAGAGTCAGAATTAAACAGATGATGTTTTTTCCTAGGCAAGTACAGCGAATCAGGAAAGCAACGAGGGAGTTGGTGGTGTAAACAGATGAGCATAATAATGGGCCATGCATTCAAGCTGTCTAAAGAGGGCAGGGAAGGCACAAAAGCAGGGATGGATAGGGAAAAAGTTGTAGGATCAATAGATTGTAGATCCTGATGGAAACAAAGAATTGTTGGAGCTGGGGCCCTATAGGTGAAGAATTGGAAAGCTAGATTGGTGTCAAAAAGTAGGGTACCTACAACTGAAATTATAGAGAAATTATAGTAATTGGTAATGTCAAAGCCTCTGGCCATCACCATGAGAGTGAGTGACTGAAGTAGAATGGAGGATAGATTGTAAGAGAGGAGTTCAAGAATTTGAGAGGCTAAGATATTGGAAAAAAACTCATAAAAGATTATGACAGGAGTGCTATTGGGGAGAATGGAGTGAGCTACAATTGATAAGGAATAGGGGGAGATACACTAGAAAACAGTTGGTAAATACAACAAGGAGAGGTAGTGATGGGTATAATATGATGGTAAGAGATTAAAAGTAGAAGTTTTAGGGAGGAGAAAGGGAGAATGGCACAGAAGCAGCACTGTGGACCAAGAAGTAAACTCACTGTATCTGCAGGTCAAATGGTATGAGGGGAGTGGGAGAATAAACAGCCACCATCTGAGAGAGCTGCAAAGGAGGCACTGCTTAATAAACAGTTTATTGACAAACATTAATTAATATAGTACAGATTGAGGTGGCATATTCCCAGGAAATCACAAAATAAAGTATATGTGTTTAACATGATTAAGTAATTCTGTTCCTGGACTTTGTGGGTTCTGAAGGAGATGGGTTGTCATTGATTGTAATGTTTAGTGGAGGAGAATGTCTTGTGTCTAAGGAGAAAGTGAACTTTCACCTGTAACAGGTAGCAAGTAAATTAGCATAACTGGAGAAGAGTAGATCCTAGAAATATTTTTTTAAATGGGTCTTTTGAATAGTGGAGGTACATTAACAGAAACCTCAGGCTTAGAAGTTTGCAATTTGAGGGAGGAAGCTGTTATAGATTTATAATGATAATACTGAGATTCTTCTAGACCCTCTCTTGGATATCTAGATAGTTACAGGAATTTCTTTGACAAAATGAATTTAGTTCAGTTTTAGCTTATTGTTTGTTCTACATTTCTAAATGTGACATTTTATTATTTGATACTTTTTTTTTCACCACTAATATAATTTTGGGGGGACAGAAGGTTTTGAAAATTTTATCACATTAAGTTTTTCTCATTTCAAATCTAGATTTTACTTTGCTAGCAATGGACATGCCAAGCACGGCTCCATCAGACCTTCAGCCTCAGCCAGTTATATCAATAATTCAGCTTTTTGGTTGGGATGATATCATCTGGCCCCAAGTCGTAGCAAGATATTTAAGTCATATCCTACAAAATAGGTATGTGCTTTTATTTTAGGTATACACATCAATGCAAGCCCATTGTAGATCAGTACCATAGGAGGGTGAGAATTTTCACAAAGGACAGCTGATCTTCTCTGTATATACTCTTCTTTGACCGTTTTTTGTTTTCGATGTATCAGCATTTTGACAATAGTAATAGTTGGAGGGTTAACTTATGTTTTGTGGCCTGTTTTTCTTTTTTTCAAACAAATGTTGGTTAAGCCCTTTCAAAACTGTTTTTGTGGGACTGCCTTTTCTGAAATGACCTTTCTACACTCCTCATTGTAAAAGAAACTATACAGTTAATAGTGGAATCTGTAAGACACTCGTATATTATTGCAGTTTTAGATTTAATGGTAATATTCCTTTTTACAGCTAGATTTTTAAAGATTTGGCTTTTACCCTGTAAGATCATTAACAAGGCACTTCACCTGAACATTGGTTTCCTTATCTAAAGTATCTCCTGCCACACTACGCAAGTGATCTGAGGAACCTCGATTGAAAAAATACACAATAAATAAAGTAACAATAGAAATAGTGTGTAGTGATCAGGAAGATTTGAATAAGAACACCAAGATGAGGGAAAATAAATATACAGGCCTAAGAGGCCAGTGTAGTTCTTGTCAAGCTGCCAGTCAGTGAAAATGAAGAGATGTCGTTGATGAGGTAATTCTTTCCTAAGGAAGTTCATTAAGCAGAGTCAGTAAGTATACGTTTTCTCATTGGGCTTTCAGTTGTAAAGTAAGGAGTTCAACTTCAATTGGATTACTTTTAGGATTCCTTCTAGCTTGAGAATTCTTTAATAATAATGAACATTTGTATTATTTATTATACACTTGTTAAAATTATTTGACATGATTTTTATGTTAAAAGTAATGTTATATATTAGTAACAGTTAAAAAAAACTGAAATGCAAAGATGTTAAATAACTTTGGGAAAGTTATATAGGTAATAAATGACCAGTCTGTGCTCTTCTGTATTGTATACTCTTATGACAACTTTAGTACTTTAAAACACCGTTTTTAGAGTTATGATTTTATATGTATTTTTAAGATTTTTGACTTTATATATAACACTGTATATTTAGTTTAAGACTATCCCAATCCTCTCTATCCCCACTAATAAATGGATTAGAAATCACATTTAGCCAGGTCTTTGGCTTCATAGAAAGAATTTTAAAATTTCTGGCAAATGTTATTTTGGAATTCTATGTGAGGTAATCTTTAATGACTGCCTATGGAGTCGGGGAGCAGGAGAGGAGGGGACAGGAATGGGATTGGTCAGAAGACCTACATAGAAATTTATTTTGTCTTTAACTTTTTTCTTACCTATATGGTCATTACCTCGGTTTATTTACTGTAAGGGCCATTGTTTGTTGGGGGGCGAGGCAGGGGGAGGTGGCTGGCTGGTACAGCAATTCAAATCCTTGACCTTGGTGTGTTATAATACATTGTTTTTTATTCTACTTCCCACTTCCTTCATTATTATCTCACCTATTTAGTTATAAGCACCTTGCTTTTTCTATTTTGACCATATTCTTCCTTAACCTCTCCCCTAGCATAAGCCTACACATGTGCCATTACTGGAAAAAGGAAAGTTAAAAATGAGTACATTACAGCAGAAAACAAGAATACTTATCTAACATATCTTTTTGTGTATATCTGTAGTGTTTATTTTCAGCAATGCATGCCTATGTTAGTGTGTTTGTCTGAAAAATAAGTGAGGCCAAGGATGGGGGGTGGTGTTAGAATGTTTTTCTTTACTTTTCAATCTCTGTACTCAGGGAATATACATATTGTTTTGGGGTGTTTTTTTAAAATATTCGTCTACTTGTTTTTACAGCACATTATGTGAAGCACTTTCTCATTCAGGCTGTGTATCTTTTCAAGCCTTAACTATAAGGTCATGGATACGTTGTGTTTTGCAAATGTATATTAAAAACCTCTCTGTGCCTGATGATTTGTTCATTGATATAAATCCTGAACAGGCAGTTGGTAAGTGTTGCAGGCTTTTTTTCGGGGGGGGGGGGGGGGG
>NW_007726789.1:242141-278902 GCF_000696425.1 Galeopterus variegatus | reverse complement strand
GTGGGGGGGGGGGGGGGGGAGGGTTCGGGTATATCTGTGGAAAGCTTTTTGCTGTCTAGATCATTTGTTACGTAAATTAATAGAAAATATACAAAATATATTTGTAATTAGGCATGAATATAAGCAGAACTGTATTTCCTTTTGCAGCCAGTTCCTTTTTCTTGATATTTTCTTGTTACTATACATGACAAATTTCTCTGCTATAAAGATAAAAGAACTTGTTTCCTTGGAAGCCAAGAACAAAAACTTGCTCCTCAGGTGACAAGCTATTTTTTTTTTCCCCCGAAGAAACTGATCACACAAAAAAATGGAAATCTGAAGTAAATAACCAGATATCACACTGTGAACATCCTGAAAATAAAAATATCCAATTATGAATAATTCTATTTTATATTAAGATATTGAACCTTTTTCTGCTTTATGATTAGTCATTGAGTGATACTTGTATTTTTTAAAAAATATTTCATACAGTTCTGTTGTCTGTCGGACACACCTTTCCCTAAAGCTATTGTTTATGTCCATTTGTTAATTTCATTAAGGCTGGCCTGAAAAAATGCTCCAAACTTACTTTGATATCTTAATATGTCAGTTGACTTTACATGAATAACTTTTGGGGCTAGGATGTTCATAAGTGAGAGATACATAATTCAAAGTCTTTTTAATTTTGTGGAAATTTGAATTTTGAAAGAAAGCATGTCATAAATGAAGAATGCTACATTTCCTGCTCTCATATATATATAATTATATGTATAATTTTACATTTTATTATATGTTTATATAATAAACATAAATGTTATTACATTATTTTGTTTTATTTTAACAGAAAAAGAATACATGGAACAGTTGGCTGAAATGACAAGATTGCTTTTTAAACTCTCAGAAGTAAAGAATATTTTCTCAAAAGCTCACATTGAATATGTACCCATCTCAGAAGACCCTAAAAAAGCACTTATTCAATTCCTTGAGGTATTTTTCATTTATTATTATAATTGTCCAGATCAGTTGTGATTATTTTTTAGAAAAACTTGAAGTGTTCTTAAAGTTTATGTATAAAATGTATTCTTTTGAATTGAGTCATATTTATTGGTTGCCTGCTGTTATAAAATTCTGGAGGAAGAAAAATGTGAATCTAAGGTATAGTACAGTTCACTCTTAAGGACAACAGAAAAAATGCATTTAATGAAGAATAATAAAACTAAAGAATACTACATAAAAGCTTTATTCCAAAGCTAAGCTAAATTGTAGGAATATCTTATTGCTGAAATTGCTGGATAACAATGTTCTTCGGGTACTTGGGAACTAAATTTCCTTATATAGGACCCATAATAGTTCCAGCTTAATGTTTACCACCCTGTTGGTCGGGACAATAAAATCCAATTCATTTGTTTTGTTTTGTCTTCATAATAAATACTCTCGCTCAAAATTTTATTCTAATTATTAATTTTGCAGGAATATATCTTATGTGATACTATTTGTTTTATAAGCCTAGTTGAGGTGTTAATGTGTTTGGATTAGTGTCTTTTGTAAGCTATTCACAGTAAAAGTTGGTTTATTTTCCCACAGAGTATTTGGTATTAACTACAGTGAAAATAATTACAACCAGTAAGCTCTTTGCATAAATGTTAATTCTTCTGATGGTTTCCATTAAGTTCAAGTACAATTGTATGGCAATTAGAGATGTCATATAAATCTTGAAAATATTTAGAAATAGTATATGTAGATATAAAATACACATTTCTCTTGAGCCCTTTATTTATAGTTGTTGATTGGATCTTAACCTGCAGTTAATTAAAGACTTATGGTATGCTAGGAAACATAGAGAATCTGAAAGGGAGGTAGAAGTCAAGCTCTCCATTGATAGTTTTCAAGGCTTCCCTAATTTAATTCAGCCTAAATTAATTATTTTCCATCACTAAGTAAATGATGGCTTTTTGCTAAATGCTAGACAAGTGTTATGCTAGGACTTCTCAGGGATCTGAAAAATCAAAAGAAGTAGTTCTTGATCTCAGAGAACTTTTACTTGTCCTAGAATACAGGACATACACAAGGGTTAAAATAATAATACAAGGCATTGTTGTATGCTAAGTGCCAATTGGTTAATCCATCAGTAGTAAAGATTCAGAGCATCTTGGTATAAGAAGTTTGGATTTTATGCTGTGAAAAGTGTGATGGTTTGTAAGTTTTTAAGTAGGTCTGATTGGATCAAATGACTAATTTTTTTTTAATGAAAATTAGTACCAATAGTATAGATTAAAGGTGCAGGAGAACTATTGGCCAGAAACTAGTGAGGTTTCGAAGGTATTGAAGATCGAATGGTTATAGGATTTCTGAATAGATATGAAATAAATATTGTGTTTAACTAGAAGAGTGATGATACCTTAAGGAGAAATAGGCACATTGTGATTTAGGGTGGGGCAGAAGCATGTGAGGAGTTCAGTTTTAAACTTGTTTAGTTTGATGTTGTGTCAGGGGTCCCTGTGATTCACTATCAGGACTCACTGGACTCAGCATATAGTTGTACTCACAGCTACAAAGAAAGGATGCAAAAACACAATCAGCAAAGGGAAAATGTGCATGGGGTAAAGTGTAGAGAAACCAGGCAACAGCTTCCAAGAGTCTTTTCCCAGTGAAGTTACACAAGGTGTGCTTAATTCTTCCAGCAAGGAATTACGACAAGGCATGTAAAATATTATCTCTCAGGGAAGCCCATTAGTGACTCAGTTCCAGTGGTTTTTATTGGGGGCTGGTCACACAAAGCTCCCTTTACCTCACACTTCCAGAATTCCAGAAAGAAAGCAGATATTCAGCATAAATCATATTGTTTTCACAAGAAGTTGAGATACAATGAGCCATCTTATTAGGGAGTAGTGGGAAGCCTCCCAAAATCCAAGGCCCAAACACCAGCCAAGGGCCAACCTTGCAAACAGGCCTTTTTAAGGATAGCAGTCTTTTGCCTGCCATGTTACTTTGCTGCGTAGAAACGATAGTATGACATATAAGTAGTATACTGAAGGTACTGTGAAAAATATATGTCTAAACATAGAGAAATATTGAGATGTTTAGGGTACTGGTGTTCAAAATCATGGTTAATGGACCCCTGGGAACTACAGATACCTTCTCAGGGGTTCTACCAGCTCAAAACTATATTGACATTTGCACGCACAAAAAGTGCAAAAGGTTTAGCATGCATCAACGGTTTCCCAAGATTATACTAGTAGTTATTGTAATTTACACTTCATTGCACTCACAGAATGAAAAAGCCAGTTTCACTTAGGAATATCCTTAATGAAGCAGCAAAATTATTAGTTTTATTAAATTTTGACCCTTGAGTACATGTCCTTTTAATATTCTGTGAAGTGCATTTAAAGAACTTTTGCTCCATACCAAAGCAATGTGGTTGTCTAAATGAAGAGCACCTGTGTGATTATTTGAGTTACAGGCTGAACTGACTGCTTTCATCTTGAAAGAACTGACAGAGTATGGTTATTCAGACTTCGGTGTTTGGCAGACATTTTCTCAAAAATGAATGAAATGAGCCTATCACTTCAAAGAAAACAACTGACAGTATTTGTTGCTAATAATATAATTCAAGCTTTCAAGAAAATTAGAATTTTGAAAAACTTGTATGTGCCATCATGAACTTAAGAGCTTCCCCACATTTAAAGTCTTTTCTGATGAGAATGATGGTGGTATTAACAGATAGGATTTTTTTCCAATATGGATAATGGGATGTGTCAACATTGCAAAGCCAATACTCAATAAACCAAAATTTTCCAAATGACCGATACAGGCTTTTTAAAAAGCATTCATGGGTGTAAAAGATTTATTCAAAGTATAAGATAGACCAATGGGTTTTAGTGTAGCAGATACCAAATGTTTATTGACATTGTTTCAGATTCACTGATTCATCAGAATCCATGATTTAGTTACAAATAACCTTTAAGAAATAACACTTGTCAAGTTTTGGTATTATAGAAAGAAGAATTCCCACAGTTATCTGAAAAATTTATCAAAATACTTCTTCCTCTTCCAACTCCATATATTTGTATAAGGCTGGATATTTTTCATGTGCAAAATATCGTAATAAATTGTATACAGAAGCAGATATGAGAATCTAGCTGTCTTTTATTAAGCTAGACATCAGAGAGATTTGCAAAAATATTAAAAGATTATCTCACTTTTTTGTTTTGGAAAATAATTTTTCACTAAAATATTTATATTCATGTAATTCTCATTATTTTTAAATGAATTAGTAAATAATTTTCTAATATGGCAAATAATAGATACAACTCAAATAATAAAAAGCTCTTCAAGACTTCAATTTGTAAGCATAAAAAACCTTTAGGAATTCTGGTCGAGGGAAAGAAGTGTAGAAAACAAAGGGAAGAGAGCTAAATGAAGCAAAAGGGGACTAATTAACTATATCGTTTGTCTTCTCATCTGCCCATCTCACAGTCGCTCACTTAGGTTTACTTATCTTTTTCTCCATTCCACATTTTATTATCAACTTTAACGTCACCATGGATAACTTAAGCCCTCATTTCAAAGCTTCTCCAGTAGTCTTTCAGTTATCTTAATTTTTGCTCTACTTCATTCACCCACTCCCATGACTAAGTTCTGAACCGTGGAATCACTTGGAGCATCTGAACACTCTCAGACTACCACTGCCTTATTTATCTGAGTGACCACATTATGATCTTCTGCTCCCTTTTATCTGAGTATAACAGGCTCTCAGGGCCTCACTTCCCTGATATTTTATTCTTCCTTTAACTTGTGTATTAGTTCTTTTATGTTGCTTATAACAAAATACATGGAACTAGATAATTTATAAAGGAAACGAAATTTGTTGCTTACAGTTTCTAAGGTTGGGAAGTCCAAAATCCAGGGAACACATCTGGTGAGTAGCTTTACAACAATGCAAAGGTCTCACATGGCAGAAAATGGTTGAGCAGAGAGAGACTAACCTGTTCATTCAGTCTCCTTTTAAAGCCCTCCAAACCATACCCATGACACCATTTTTAATCCATTCACTATGGCATGGTCCTACAGTATAATCACCTCTTCAAGGCACCACCTTTCAATTACCATAATAGGATTTCCCACCATCTTTACACTGTCACAGGGGGGACTAAGTTTTGGGGGGACATTCAACCGAAGGCAACCTGCATTTTCATTATAAAAGGCAGGACTTCGTTCTTTTCACTTGCATTTTAATTGCTGTAAACTTTTATTGGAAAGTTAAGGATGAAGGCTTAAAAAGTAAGGGGGGTGTGTGTTTGTGTGTGTGTGTGTGTGTGTGTGTGTGCGTGTGTGTAGAGAAAGAGGAAAATTATCATTATTTTTCAAAGTCTGTAATACATAAAACTCAGAAGGTTAAATAATATTTTCCTTTATTTATAGGCTGTTGGTATAAATTACAGGAATCTCCAGACACTTCCTGATAAATCTGCCATGGTCACAAAGTCCTTAGAATACCTTGGTGAAGTATTAAAATATATAAAACCTTATTTGGGGAAAAAAATTTTCAGTTCAGGGCTGCAGCTGACCTATGGAATGATGGGTATGTATTCCTGACATTATTTTGCTGGTAACATTTCCTTTGGTTGAACCTATGGTATTTGTGTTGGATAAGAATATACTGGATAAATCACTGCTCTCCATACAGTCATGAGAATAATCTAAAATACAGTGATTCCTTTTGAAATAATTAATGTTGGTCTTCAAGTATGTCTCTGTCTTGCTCTACCTCTTTTCAGTTTTTTTTGTTATGCTTGTGTTAATATTAAAATTAATTATGATCAGTACAGGAAATATGCTAACACCACTTGCTATCAAAGACTGTTGAAAATATATCAAAGACATTGTGAATACCAGAATAACTAAAATGGACCTTTTTAAAATGCTTATCTATACCTTGTAGGAGTTTAAAACTTCAGAAAACCATTATTTTCTTCTATTTTTATGGTCTGCTCTGTATGGAGGAGGTGAGGAGAATTTCATACAGCACTAAAAGATATTTATGCTTAAAATCTTGTTTCTCACAATACTATGTTTTTTCTTTTCAAAAAAAAATCTTTTTTGTGTTCGTTTTATAACAGTGGAGTTCATATTTCTATAGGAAGTCAGTAATTTTAATATCTTTGTTCACTAAAATTATGTTGCTAACCAAAAATAGAAACTGAATAAAAATAAATGAGTAAAGGATTTCCTTAGAAATTTTTATATAGAATTTAAGTTATTTGGTTTTTGGTTTTTTGTTTGTTTTTATTTCTCTATGGCCAAAAACTTATATCTGTTCCCTTTATTCTTGTGAACATATGAATAAACCTGATTTGGGATGCCTGAAACCTTTTATCTTTGTTTGAAAGATGAAGGAGAATGTGAAAATGTAAATATGTAATGATGTACAATGTAGTGAAAGTAATAGTAGCAATTCAAGCCTCTTAATTTTAGAGAAAAATATAAGTGAGAATCTATTATAAATTGCCAGCCCAGTGGCGCACTGGAGAGTGCTCCGCTTGGGAGCGCGGAAGCGCTCCTGCCGAGGGTTTGGATCCCATGTGGAGACCGGTTCCTGCTCACTGGCTGAGCGCGGTGCGGGCGCAACACTGAGGGTTGTGATCCCGTCGCCGGTCTCCGGTACGGACGCGACACCGAGGGTTGCGATCCCGTCGCCGGTCCCCGGTACGGGCACGACACCGAGGGTTGCGATCCCGTTACCGGTCAGTAAAAAAGACAAAAAAGAATCTATTATAAATTTAACACAGTAAAATATAGATTAACAAATATTTCATCATTTAGACATAATTTATTAGTGTCTAAAAAAGTTTTCTGATGTTTCCAGATTTAAATTTTTGCCTAGCTGAATATACGATTTCAGGGTATGTCTTTATTTTACATAATACATGACAGTCTTATCAGGAAATACAAAATCACATTTGGTGGTGATATGTAAATAGATCTGTGGCAAAATTCTACTTACGAAGAATTGAGAACCTTCTTTGTTCTGCTGCTTTGTTGATTTCTGACTTAGTGCCATATAGATCTGTATTCTTTCCTTTTGTTGAGGTCTCAAAAAGACTGGGAATACAGTATATTGCTACAGTGTTGCCCATTTATTCATTAGAAATTAGGAACAGAGGCCTTACTGTTTTTTTCGTGTAAAAGGTGAAGAACAAAATGGACAAAGAGCAGTGTAAACATTTGAGAGTTCAAACCTATTTTAAAATGTGTTGTGGTTGGGATATCATAACCACTTGAGGGAAAAAGTGTTAACTGCCAAAACTTTGTGCCTTATTTACCTTGCCAACTACTAAGTGGGGATAAGTGTGCTATTCACTTACAAGTCTGCAAGGCTGCTAGTGGAAGGCACAAAAAATGTGATTGATAAAAATCACACTTTGTGTTAAGGAAGGCATCTGGTCCTATTTGTAGCTCAGTAAATTCTGAAAAGGCAGGGATGATCCATCAGTAATGTCTCAACTTCCCTCCATTTTATAGGTTTTTTTGGTTTGCTTGTTTTTCTCATTTCTTCGTATCTCTTACTTTTCTATTTCCATGCCTTTCCTTTTGTGATCATCTCTGTCTCTTCATTCTTTTCCTTTTGTCTTTCTAGTTGAAATTCTACCCATGACTCTTCAGCACCCAGCTCTAATGTCCCCATCTTTCCTGCATTCCCAAGTAGTCTCAATATTTTGATGCACTTCTTCTGTCCTTGTAGCATTTCTTATAGCTTGCCATTTGTTATAATTGTTTGTGTACTTGACATGACAAGTCAATAAATTTAAAACTTATTCAGGGTACTGGCCATATCTTTTAAATCTTTTTATTCCTATCATCATGTTGCATTTTGAACAAAAAAGAATATTTGCTGGGTACACATTAGGCACTGGATTGGGAACTAAATCAGTGAAAAAGCTTCTCTGGTGTAGGAGATAGCATATAATAAATAAATATTTCTGGAGTTTAATATAGTAATGTTGTAAACCTAGCAATAGTACATATTTTTTAATGTTTCTAAATGAGCAAAATTACCTTCTAACTATAAATAGATTTTTAAATGTATATTGTAATGATCCTAATCTTTTATATAGAAAGTAGAGAATAAGTTAATACACAAGAACTTTTCTAGTGGTTATCTTTGGATGAGAGGGTAATCTTTGTATTAATTTTTTTGTGTGTATTTTCAGTTTCATCAGTAAATATATAATATTTATAGCCAGGAAAATGACTTGGTTTTTTACAAAGCAACTGTATCTATTTAAACCTTCCCCAAAGTTTTTGACTTAAGAAATTTTTTTCTTTTCATGTTTACTCTTTGCATTTCTAACACCCCCCCCCCCCCCCCTTAATTTTTTTGTGTGTATTTTCAGTTTCATCAGTAAATATATAATATTTATAGCCAGGAAAATGACTTGGTTTTTTACAAAGCAACTGTATCTATTTAAACCTTCCCCAAAGTTTTTGACTTAAGAAATTTTTTTCTTTTCATGTTTACTCTTTGCATTTCTAACACCCCCCCCCCCGCCCACACACAAATATTCTTTCATGAAACTTTAAAAAGTAGGGGTCTGCTACAGTAATAAAATAAATGTATTACCTCTGACTTCTATGAACTCATAAAATTTAAGGTCTTCAGCAAAGGGCTTTAAGCATTGCAGAAGATGAAATACAAGAGTACATGATGCATTTTTGGTTGGTAGGCCCCTGCTCTTTATAAGTAGTACTTGTGTGGCACCTGAGAGTGATATGAATCATTTCAAATGTCATCGTGATGGTAGTTCCTCTTACTGGTACATTAATGTTAGTTAGAATGTGAGTTCTTATATTGCTGTCATACTCAAGTTTTCTACCTACTGAAAAAAAATGAGGAGCATGCCAGCATTATTTAAAATATTGCTAAGTGAATGTTATGTTTTTTTATGATTGATTCTTGTACATTTTTTTTAACAACAGAAGATTAATGTTGTTTGACGAAGTGATTATTGGTTGGGTTTTTTTAAAAAAACATAAATATACTTTTCTATAAGCACATTTTTGTTTTGCTTCAGAGCTTAGTTTTTAAACTTTTTATTTGATGAAAATGATTTTTTAGTTTTATCATCTTTTTTGCTTTTTTGCTAACAGGAGTTGTATTTCTCTTTTTTTTTTTTTTTACTGACCGGTAACGGGATCGCAACCCTCGGTGTCGCGCCCGCACCACGCTCAGCCAGTGAGCGGGAACCGGTCTCCACATGGGATCCGAACCCTCGGCAGGAGCACCGCCGCGCTCCCAAGTGGCGCACTCTCCAGTGTGCCACCGGGCCGGCCCTGGAGTTGTATTTCTGCCCTTAATTACTTTATTAAACAAAGGATGCTCATTTGTTAAGTTTTATTGTCATCAAATGTGGCAGGTGACAGACTCCTAGCATCAAGGACACCATAATACTCATATATTTCAGGTAGAAAAGAAATCCGTGTTTTCTTCTTTCAGAATCAAAATTTTGTTCACTCATGTTAAATAATTGAAGATATAAAAAAACTGGAGTTCAAGGAGGTTAAGTGATTGCTTCAAGATCTTACAACTAATTCCATTTTTCCTAGATTGAGGCAGCCTATAAAAATGTATGTAAGATAAAAATATAATGAAATAGTTGTGTCAAGAAAGTAAACGTCTGGTAGCATGATGAGGCTCAGGAAAAAGTTAGTATGCATCTAAAAGCATAATTATATTCTTACAGTGTTCTTAAAGTTGTATTGTAAATTTGCCTCAGAGCTTCCAAGCAGCCAAAGCAAAAAGGGAAATCTAATTGATTTCAGCATTCAATCTATATAGTGAGATAATGTATAAATATATTACACTGTTCATGTGAGTGTGTACATATTAAGTGCCAGTTGCTCAGAAAATGTATGTATATTTTGGCCCAGAACTAAACAAGAGAGAAATTTATCTCTTTAGTGAAATATATGACTTGACATAAGTCTTTTGACTCCTACTATATGTTTCTTCCTACTGCATATTTTAATTTAGTCCTACATTCTTTAAACACAAATTTTTTCATAGAATGACAAAATGTTCTGGTTAGAAAGTAACCATAACCACTGTTACTTCTCTTCTTTGTTAGGAATTCTTGTTAAATCATGGGCACAAATCTTTGCCACTTCTAAAGCCCAAAAATTACTATTCCGGATCATAGATTGTTTACTGCTGCCACATACCGTGTTACAGCAAGAGAAGGAGTTGCCTGCACCTATGTTGGCTGCAATTCAGAAGAGTCTTCCTTTGTATCTCCAGGTACAGTAAGTGTGTCTGCTTAAAAGTAAAAAAAAAAAAATAAAAATTTTAAACTTTGCCTTTTAACATAGATTTCTAAATGCAGATTGAAAAGCCATACCGCTTGTAATCTCAACTTGTGCATGTGGCACATCCATTGAGCAAGTTTTAAATTTCTCTTGTGTTTGGCTCTGAAAACAAAGCTGAAAAAAGCAAAAATCTATGCCCTCAAGGAGCTTAAAGTTGAGAGAGGAGGCAGACTACTACAGACGCTTACAGTAGTGTGCTCAATATTTTCCTCAGAGACCCCAGCTATCTGTCAACCAGACTGGAGTGAGGAGATGTGAGAGAAGATATTGTAGAGGATATTAGGCATAGAAGAGCGGAATGGGTAGGAAATAGTAGAAATAGTAGGGCTATTTCTGTCAAAGGAAGCAACTTGTACAAGGGCATGAGCTTTAAGAAAGTGTAGTACACTGGGGAAAAGCAAATAGTTCTGTTGTGGCTAGAGATTCATACAGGAGGAACCATATAATAGAGGGCTATAGATGCCATGCTAAGTTCGGACTTAATCTTTCACAAGGGGGCTGTGTTGATTTTTAGCAGAAAAGTGGGAGTAACATAATCATATTTACGTTTTAGAAAGATGATTCTGATATCACCATCTAAGATAGTTGATGTGGAGGCTATATTGGAGACTTGGAAGGCAGTGTCTAGTTTATTATGATAACCCACAAATTATCTGAAAATTTTGAACTAAAGCAGTGAGAATAGAGCCCACACCACAGATTTCAGAAACATTTAGGATCTCTGATTAAAAATTGCTGAGTGAGTGTTGTGGAGGAGCAGAAGGAAATGAAATGCTTCCTAGATTCAACAGTGGCTGCTTATGAAGATAGTGCTGTTGAATGAAATGGGAAATTCTGGAAGTAGAGAGATGAAGGTTTCTGAACAGCTTAAGTTTGAGGTGCTTTGGAATATTTAGGTAGCAATGTCCAGTAGGCAGTTGGAAATATTGATGTCAGGGAAAGAATGAGGCTGGAGGTATACTCTATTATTCATTAGTTTCAAATATTGAAGGTAAGTCCAGCTGGGGAAGCTGAGGAGAAGGGGAAGATGGATTTTGATTAGGTAACAAGCAATTTCTTTGATAGATGGAGTTTTTTTAAACAGAGTGTTAAGACTTCTGAGAAGTTTTAAGTTGACTCTCTAATTATGTGTTCATAATATCACGTAAAACAAAGTTTAATGGAATACCACTCGTCCATAAAAAAGAATGAAATTCTGCGATTTGCAGCAACAAGCATGAGTCTAGAGGAAATTATGTTAGTGAAATAAGCCAGACAAGGAAAGAGAAATACTGCATGTTCTTATTCATAACTGGGTGCTAAGAAAGAAGGAAAGAAAGAGAGTGAGAGCAAGGGAGAGCAAGCAAGAGAGAGAGGGAGGGAGAGAGAGAGGAAGAGAAGAAGGAAGGAAGGACCATAATAATACATTGAACTTTGAGAAGGAGAGAAAAAAACCTAAGGATAATAGACACAGAGTGTGGTCAGTGAGGGTGTTTGGGGTGTGATAGGTTGGGTAAAAGGCATAAAGAGAAATGATTTATAATAATGAATATGATTATAATAAATAATAATTTTTTTTGGAAAAATGGTCAGCAGGCAGTGACCTCATGTACTCGGTAGTGTATTCTTATATCGAAGAATTATTTTAAATAAATTTCAAATGTCTTAGAAAAATAAAAAATAAGTAAATAAATAAATCAAACCAAGTTTAGTACATCATCTAGCAGAAAGATAGGGAAGGCAACTATACCACAGCCTGGAGTGCCAATCCCACTGAGGGGGAGATGGGTGGAGGGACAGTTGTGGGCAGGAGGAGAGTCCAGAGTGTATAATCAATGTGACCCTCTTACATACACCATTTAATAAGAATTGTTGGAGGTGAGCTGAGACCCGTGTGGTACCAGGCCTCAATCCTAGGCCCTGGAGGGAAGTGCCCACAGCCACAGCAGCTACTAAGGTGAGCTGAGACCCACACAGCCCCAGGGCTCAGTCTTAGGCCCCAGAGGAAAGAACCTATAGCCACAGCAGCAACTGAGGTGAGCCGAGACCCACGCGGCACCAAGGCTCAGTATTAGGCCCTGGAGAGAAGTGCCCACTGGCCCAACAGGAGCTGAGGTGAGCCAAGACCCGCAGGGCACTGGGGCTCAGTCTTTGGTCTCGGAGGGAAGTGCCCAAAGGCCCAGCAGGCGCCAAGGTGAGCTGAGACACCACAGCACCATAGGCTCAGTCTGTGGCTATGGATTCCGGAACAGGAGCCAATGTGGTGTAATATAGCCACTGTAACACCTACTGTCACTGCAAGGACAGTCCACTACCACAGATGAAAAAAAAAAAAAGGAAAAAAGAATTAAAGATAATGAAGAAAATCTAAGAGAGATAGCAAACAACCTCAAGTGCTTTAACATCTGAATTGTGGGTATTCCAGGAGAAAGGGAGAAGGGAAAAGATATTGAAAACTTATTCAAGGAGATAATAAAAATCTAAGAGAGATAGCAAACAACCTCAAGTGCTTTAACATCTGAATTGTGGATATTCCAGGAGAAAGGGAGAAGGGAAAAGATATTGAAAACTTATTCAAGGAGATAATAACAGAAAAATTCCCAACTGTAGGGAGAGATGCAGACCTTCAGATCCAAGAAGCTCAAAGGTCCCCAAACAGATTCAATCTAAAAAATTCCTCCCCAAGACACATTATAGTCAAATTTCAAAGCTCAAAGACAAAAAGAGAATTCTAAAAGCAACCAAGGAAAGCATCAAGTCACCTGTAAGGAAACCCCCATCAGACAAACAGCAGACTTCTCAACTGAAACCCTACAGGCTAGAAGAAGATGGAAGGGTATATTCAAAATATTAGAAGAAAAAAATTGCTAGCCAAGAATTCTTTACCCAGAAAGGTTCTCCTTCTGAAATGAAGGAGAAATAGTGTGTTTTCCAGACAAACAAAAATTGTGGGAGTTCACCAACACATGACCAGCCCTGCAAGAAATTCTCAAGAGAGTCCTTCATCTGGAATCTGAATAATGATGATCACTATCACGGCTACACAAAAAAGAGCTAAACCTACAGTTAAAACAAAAATGCCAGTGAGAAAGAGAAAGAAGATAAATCATGCCACCTTAAATTTCCAGCTAACATTGAAGAAGAGAAATAAAAGGAGAAGTGATCAAAAGATATTAAATAATCTAAACCAAAACCAATTAAATGACAGGAATTAAACAATACCTGTCAATAACTACCCTAAAAGTGAATGTATTAAACTCCCCATTCAAAAGACACAGACTGATTGATTGGATTAAAAAGCTAGACTAAAGTATATGCTGTCTTCATGAGACCCACTTCACCTGTAGAGACACACACAGACTAAAAGTGGAGGGATGGAAAAAAAATATACCATACAAATGGAAACTTAAAACAGGCAAGATTAGCTATTCTTATATCAGATAAAATAGACTTTAAACCAAAAAACATAAAAAGAGACAAAGAAGGCCACTATATAATGATAAAAGGATCTATCCAGCTAGAAGATATAACAGTCATAAATATGTATGCACCCAATACTGGAGCACCCAGATATATACAGCAAACACTCTTAGACCTAAAGAAAGAAATAGGCCCTAATACCTTAAGAGTGGGTGACCTGAATACTCCTCTCTGAGTACGGGACAGATCTTCTAAGCAACACATCAACAAAGAGACACAGGATTTAAACTACACGTTAGACTGACTGGACCTGGCAGATATATACAGAATATTTCACCCAACAACTACAGAATATATTTTCCTCTCATCAGCACATGGAACATTCTCCAGGATAGACCACATATTAGGTCACAAATCTAGTCTCAGCAAATTGAAAAAAAAATGAAATCATTCCGAGTACCTTTTCAGACCACAATGGACTAAAACTGGAAATTAATAACAAGTTAAACTGGAAACTATAGAAATACGTGGAAACTAAACAGTAGGCTCCTGAATGACCTATGGGTCCAAGAAGAAATTAAACAGGAAATCAAAAAATTTCTTGAAACTAATGAAAATAAAGACACATCATACCAAAACGTGTGGGATACTGCAAAAGCAGTACTAAGAAGGAAATTTATTGCAATAAATGTTTACATCAAAAGAATGGAAAGACTTCAGATAAATGACCTAATGCTACACCTCAAAGAACTAGAAAAACAACAACAATCTAATCCTAAAGGTAGTAGATGGAAAGAAATAATTAATATCAGAGCAGAACTAAATGAAATAGAGACAAAAAAGCAATAGAAAAGATCAACAAAACAAAAATTTGGTTTTTTGAGAATATAAGTAAAATTTAAAAACCATTAGCTAGGTTAACAAAAAAAAGAAGAAGACCCATATAAAAAATATTAGAAATGAAAGGGAGACATTACAACCAATACCACAGAAATATGAAGAATCATTTGAGACTATTATGAGCATCTGTATGACAACAAATATGAAAACCTAGTAGTATGGATAAGTTTCTGGACAATACAAACTACCCAGGCTGAACCAAGAAGAGATAGAAAACCTGAACAGACCAATAACAAGCAACAAGATTGAAGTGGTAAGCAGCAATCTTCCAACAAAGAAAAGCCCAGGTCCAGATGGCTTTACAGCTGAATTCTACCAAACCTTTCAAGAAGAATTAATACCAATTCTCCTCAAAATATTCCAAAAAATTGAAACAGAAGCCACTCTCCCAAACTTTCTGTGAGGCCTACATAACTCTGATACCCAAACCAGATAAAAACACAACAACAAAAAAAAGAAAATTACAGGCCAATATCCTTGATGAACATGGATGCAAAAATCCTCAACAAAATATTAGCAATCAGAATACAGCAACACATTAAAAAAGTCATACACCCTTATCAAGTGGGATTCATTCCAGGGATGTAAGGATGTCATACAAAAGTCAATAAATGTAGTACATCACATCAACAAACTCAAGGAAAAAAACCATATGATTATCTGAATAGATGCTGAAAAAGCATTTGACTAAATTCAACATCCCTTCATAATAAAGACTCTCAACAAATTAGGTATAGAGGAAAAGTATCTCAACACAATAAAAGGCATCTATGACAAGCCCACCACCGGTATCATTCTGAATGGGGAAAAACTGAAGGCTTTTCCCTTAAGAACAGGAACAAGATGAGGATGGCCACTCTCACCACTTCTATTTAACATGGTACTAGATGTACTAGCCAGAGCAATCAGGCAAGAGAATGAAATAATGGGCATCCAGATTGGAAAAGATGAAGTCAAACTGTCCCTATTTGCAGATGACATGATACTATATATAGAAAATCCCAAAGACTATCAGAAAAACTCCTAGAGCTTGTTAATAATTTCAGTAAAATTGCAGGATGTAAAATAAATGCCCCCAAATCAGTTGTGTTTATATTCTCCAAGAAGAAACTAACAAAGAGAAATCAAGGAAGTAAGCCCATTTACAACACACACACACACACACACACACACACACACACACACACACACACACACCCCTAGGAATCAGTTTGACCAAGAAGATGAAAGATCTCTACAATGAGAACTACAAACCACTACTGGAGAAAATTAAAGAAAACACAAAAAGATCAAAGAAATTCCATGCTCTTGGATTGGTAGAATTAACTTTGTAAAAATATCTATACTACCCAAAGCTATCTACAGATTCAATGCAATTCCCATCAAACTACCAATGACATTCTTCACAGAAATGGAAAAAACAATCTTAACATTCATATGGAACAACAAAAGACCCCGAATAGCCAAATGAATCCTGAGCAAAAAATAAATAAGTAAAGCTGGAGGCATAACACTACCTAACTTCAAATTATACTACAAAGCTATAGTAACCAAAACAACATGGCACTGGCATAAAAATAGATACTCAGACCAGTGGAGCAGAATAGAGAACCCAGAAATCACCCCTCAGGCTAATAGTCATCTGATATTTGACAAAGGCAACAAAAAGCTACATTGGGGAAAAGACTGCCTCTTCAATAAGTGGTGCTGGAAAAATTGGATATCCATATGCAGAGGAATGAAGCTAGACTTGCATTTCTCACTATATATATATACACTAAAATCAACTCAAAGTGGATTAAAGACTGAAGTATAAGACTTGAAACTGTTAAATTACTAAGGGAAAATATAGGTGAAACACTTCAGGAACTAGGTCTGGGCACAGGCTTTATGAACATAAGCTGGAAAGCACAGGCAGCAAAAGAAAAAAACAAATGGGACTATATCAAACTAAAAAGCTTCTGCATGACAAAGAAAACAATCAACAGAGTGAAATAATAACCTACAGAGTGGGAGAAAATTTTTGCTAACTATGCATCTGACAAGGGATTATAATCCATAATATACAAGGAACTCAAGCAGTTATACAGTATAAAAACAAATAACCCAATTAAAAAATGAGCAAAGGAGCTGAATAGACATTTTTCAAAGGAAGACATACAGATGTCCAACAGGTACATGAAAAACTGCTCAACATCACTAGTCATCAGGGAAATGCAAATTAAAACCACATTGAGATTTCATCTCACCCCATTTAGACTGGCTATAATAAAAAAGATGGAGAATAGCAAATGCTGGCAAGGGTGTGGACAGAAGGGAATGTTCCTTCATTATTGATGAGACTATAAATTAGTGCAACCACTATGGAAAACAGTATGGAGGTTTCTCAAACAACTACAGATAAATCTTCTGTATGATCCCACAATCCCACTTCTGGGTAAACACCCAAAGGAATGGAAATCATCATGTCAAAGGGATACCTGCATTCCCATGTTCATCGCAGCTCTGTTTACAATAGCCAAGATATGGAACCAAGCTGAATGTCCATCTGTGAACGATTGGATAAGGAAAATGTAGTATATATACACCATGGAAGACTACTCTGCCATAAAAAAGAATGAAATACTCCCATTTGCGACAACATGATGAGCTTGGAGAAACTTATGTTGAGTGAAATAAGCAAAACACAGAGGGTTAAATACCTCGTGTATTCACTCATAAGTGGGAGCTAAGGGAGAAAAAAGGATGGAAAGAAAGACCACAGTGGTGTGTTGGACTTGCAGAGGGAGTGGGCATACCTAGGGATACAAAGTAGAGTGGTGGAAAGGGGGATGGGGAGCGAGGTTGGGGATGATTCACTGGGGGACGTGGAGTATAATTGCAATTTGTGGTAATGGGCATGCTGCCAGTATGGATCTGGCCATCACATCTTGGGCACGAGTAGTGACAATCAGGTTTTTATCTCATGAATATTCATAATCAATTAAAATAACAAAATAAAGAAACAAAATTATTAAAAACTTCATAAGTGGTAAATTGAAAAATCTGGTGAATTACCCATTTGGCAGAATTCACTTGGAACTATATCTTTAATTTCTTAAGGTACCTAGCTCTGCTCTTTAGAATTTTTTTAAAGTATCCATTAATTACTTCATCTTCTTCTGATTTAATGTACTTTCTCTTAAACAAAACATTCCAGAAACAGAATTGGAGGGGTTTCATCTTTTTTGTTTTTGTTTTCAGTTGTTTGTTTGCTAGAGTTTTGACAACATTATGCTATTTTTCATTATGAATAAAGTTTCAAAATTTCTTATTGGTTGAATATCCATTTATAGCTAAAATGGAGACTGAACAAAAATTTCTAATTATTTCTCAAGAAAACACATTGTGAATCACAAAGTACAAAATTATTAATGAACTTTTAGAACATAATTTATTGCTGTGTTGGCGATTATCTGTGTTTAGTTACATGTAATATTTAGTAATATTAGCAGAAAAACGTTTCTTTTTCTCAGGGTATTGGTTTAATTGTTTGTACATATTAAATACTGTAATCCATATGAGAGTATTTTGTTAACTGTTATGCAAATGGAAGGGATTAAATCAACAGACAGGCAACAAGACATTATGAGTTCTGTGTGACCTTGATTAATCTCTTAACTTCTGTAAACCTTAGTTTCCCTAGCTATAAAATGAAGATACAATAATACTAACACAATGGATTTTTTTTGAGAAATTTTAATGAAATAATGAATATAAAGCATATGGCACATTATCTGACATAGAAAAGCCTCTAAATAAGTTGCTATTCTGAGTCTTAATCTTCTGCATATCTCTCCCTTTGTCAATTACTACTTTTCAAAAATTTATCATGTTTCTTAACATGCAAGACTTTTAGCATACATTTTATAGTTTTAGACAAAATGGTACCCTACATTTAAAAGACTCACCTAAAATGTATTTTATAACTTTTGTGATTACATATATGCTCATATGTAGTTGATGAGCATGATGGTGAAGTTTTCTGAGAATGAGAGAAAGAATCTCCCTTTGTCTTTCTCCTCTGCTTCCTTTGTCCATGCCCCAAAGATAGGCATGCTTGGTTTGATATCATAGCATAGGTATTATCCAAGCTCAGCTCCCTGAGGCTCATACATACATTATCTATTGATGATGTTAGGTGTCCTTTTTGATAGTGATAAGTTACAAATTCTGACATGAATATTAATGCTGGGGACTATGTTAGTAAATTCCTAAATATTGTTTATTTTTGAAACTTTACCTCTTAGTATTTCTTTCTTTCTTTTTTTCCTGTAGGGCATGTGTATCGTGTGTTGTCAGTCTCAAAATCCAAATGCCTATTTGAATCAATTGCTAGGGAATGTTGTTGAGCAGTATATTGGGCGGTTTCTTCCAGCTTCACCATATGTTTCAGGTCTTGGACAACATCCTGTTTTGTTGGCACTGAGAAACTCAGCCACTGTTCGATCAATATCACCTCTAAAGAAATGCATTGTGCAAGTCATAAGGTATATCTAAATATTAAAAATAGGTGGTATGTACAAATGATTAATCTCTATTAAAAACTAACAGAGCAGTATCTCAAAAATATTGTCAATCCTTAGGGTACTAGTAGTTTAGAAATTTTATTTTATTTTTTTTTCTGAGAAGCATTACCTAATAATGTATTAAAATGGCATTTTTTCATGGCAGCCTAAGACAATACTCTTTAAATTGCTCCGCTTTTCTCTGTGTAGCTATTATTTTCCTTATATATATCCTAAAGATATTTTTACTTTTTAGTTTTTCATTGGATAAACAATAATTATATTTTGTATTGTACAAAATATCATAATTTTATTTTATGAAAGATAAATGAAAAGATAACACTAATATGAAAAAGGAAGCAATATGAAGTACTATTGTGTTAGTCTTCTTTGTCATAACAACTCAGTTTTATTATTAATCAAATGAATAAATGAAACTTTTTAGATTTTCTACCTAACTGTATATCCTTTAACTGCAGCATTAGAAGGCTCAATAATAGAAATTTTCTTTTCTTTATCTTCATGCAGTATATAGCTTTATATGAAATTAGTTTTTAAATGTTAAGAGGCTATGATGATATATAATTCTTACCTGGTATTAGTTTTCTGTATTTTTTAATGAGCTGATTATACCCATCATCTCTCATTACAGAATTCCATGTCTAAAATGTCTCCCTTTTGACCTTTCTGTGTTCCTAATGTCCTGTTACTCAGGTTTAGAAGCTTTGTCTTCATTCCCTCTCCTTTTCCATCCTTTGGCAAATAATGTTTCCTTCACTTCATTTCACATTTCTCTTCCCTAATCATAGTACACCTAGACTATTGCCAGAGTCTCCTAACCAATGTCTCCATCTCCAATTTAGTCCAGCCTAAACAATCCCCCAAATTACTTTTCCTAAAATACTGTTTCATTATGACACTTCCCTGTCCCCAAATCTTCATTGGCTCCTTTTTTGCATGTGGAATAAATTTCATATTCCTTAGCTTTCCTGTCACTTAACTTTTTCAGAAGTATTGCGTATGGTGTCATATACAAACCCTAATGAGATTGGTTTAATTATTGCCCCTCCAAAATGTTTTACACTTCTCTAAATCACAGCGTTGTTCATACCATTTTCTCCATTAAAATGTCATCCCTCTGGGCTAAATCCAACCTATTCTTTATAAAACCCTCACATAATATCTCAGCATACCATGATGTGTCTTTCATTTTTTTGAAGTCATATGTTCTGTACTACTCAGTTTACAGAATCATAATAGTTTTGCCTTACTTGAATCTGAATTTCCAACAAGACTGTAGTAATCTTCCACTGTGTTTGAGACATCACATAAGTAATTTTAGTACAAACTAAATGACAAGTGCTGGTGTAAAATTAAACTGGTAAAACTGTTTTAAGCCCTACTATTTAAGGATCCTAGCTGCATTAGGTGACTTCCTTTAGTATAGAGTAACAATATTTTTTCTCATGGTTTCTAGTTGAAGACCCAAAATGTAACAATTTTTCTTTTTTTCTTAATACTCAGGAAAGATACAGAGATTGCTTCCCATGGCTTCCTCTGTGCTGTGCTTCTCAGTCCTGTGGTCCCCCTCTGAGTTAGGCCTTCTTCCTTTGAATTCCTGAGAGTTCTGTGCTTATTTTTGTCAAAGCACCTGTTACACTATATTATAATTATCTTTTTTTTTTGGTCCAACTTCTCCACTGGATAGTGAACCCCTTGCTTTTAGAGACTATATTAATTTATATTCTTGTTCTTAGACTTATAACTGGCACTCTATGGGTGCCCAGTAAATATTTGTTCTAGGTGTTAGGAATTCAGCAGTGAACAAAACAGACAAAATCCCTGCCCTCAAAGAATGAATGAATCTTCTTATGTGCAATATTTTGTTGGAAATCACTGGAAGGAATAGAAATGATTACTAAGGTATAGTTCCTGCCCTTAAGGAGTTCATAGTCCTTAGTGATTTCTATGCCTCATTATGATAAATTATTATTACTTTGCAAATATACATGAACATTTAGTTTAAATGTGGCTGTATTTGACAAATTTTCTAGACTTTTTTAGAAACTGAGCAATTCCCACTTTCATTTACTCACTTCACAAGTGTCCAGTGAATGTCTGTCATGAGCCAGTACCTGTTCTAAGAGGTGGGGATACAAAATGAGTCAAATAAATTATTATCCTTACCATCTCTGTTGAGTTCTAATGCTCAAATTTATCTTGCCTTGAGAGATGATATGAAATCCTAAATTAGTTCTCTGTTCCTTTTACTTCCTGGAGGAAGGAAATAGGTAAAGCTGGAATGGGTAGCTAATTCCTAGGGCAATCCTCTTATTTATTTGGAAAAATTAAGACCCCTCTCAAATCCCTCAATAAATGTGAGGAGAGATTTCTTTATGCAAATTTGACATTAGAGAAAATGTTGCAGCATTGAGGAGCTGATAGAGGAGATCATACTTATATAGGATAGGAAAAAACCAAATTGACAATTAGGTTTTCATCTGGACTTCAAGTTCATTTTTAAACCAGGTTGCTTTAAATTTAGTTTGTGTCTATATCATGCTTTGGTCTCTATAGCTCACCAGAAGGACATGCGGTCATTGCTTCTAAAACCTTAGGTTATCATGGTAAAATATACATACTTTTTAAAATTGCACTTTATTAATCTGGGGGGTAAATTTTGCCAATATCTTTAAAGCATATGACATTTGGTTTTGCTCTATTGAAGCTTTAAACAGAAGAAAAAACAAAATTTTGCTTCCTTTTAGGAAATCCTACTTTGAGTGGAAAGGGTCCTCACCCCCTCCTCGCTTAGCATCCATTCTGGCCTTCATCCTCCAACTCTTCAAGGAAACTAACATAGACATTTGTGAGGTTGAACTACTCCTCCCTGGCATCTTAAAATGCTTGGTGTTGGTCAATGAACCCCAAGGTTAGTTTGTTTATAAGCTTGTTTTTTCATTAATTTCTGTTCACAAATTCAGAAACTACTTTTTCTCATCAATTAAGTTGATAGTCACAAAAAGGTATGTGGTTATTTTGTATTTGTTAGTGTATGTCATGGCTAGAGAATAAACTCCAGCCAGTAGCTGTTGTTGGTTATGATAAAATGGTAAAAAACTGACATGTTTTAGTCTATTTTAGTTTTGGTTTGTTTTTTTTCCCCTCTTGAGACAAATAGATTATTTAAGGTCTACTTCCTTTGATTAGGCTTGTTAACCTCTGAAACAATATTTGTTTAATCTAACTTCAGCATTAAATGCAACTTGTTAAATATCATGTGGTGAGAGGTCAGCATACTTTCTTCTACTTAGGTTTCTGCTAAAATATCTAAGCTGATTGTTGGTGTGAGCCTGGAAGGATCCTTTGATTCTACTCTTTTTGTTTTCATTCTCATCAGCCTTACTTCCAGTGATTGCTTTAAAATACCATTTATTTAATCCCAACTGTGAGTAATGTGCTTTAATAACCTAATTGTGAAAATGCAGAACAGTAACCCTAGTTCTATCCTGAAGGAGTTTTTAATGTTAATACGGTGGTGTGTGTATGTGTGTGTGTGTATCATTATAATGTGATTGTTCAAGGCGGGGCTTCTCAAATGTTTCCACCTAAGTACTTTTAACTGCTGTAGATAAGTGAGTACAGTACATACCCTGAAGAATCTGAGGGCAGTGCCGAAAGTGGTACCAGAAAGCTCAAATAACTCTTTGAAATGTACTGTTTTATCTCAAAAACTTACACATATTTTTATTAATCCATACTTACTTCAGTATTTAAAATGTTCCTTTCTATTCCCAAGACTGGTTTTGTGAAAAATGTTGTGTTATGTTTACATAGAATACCCTTACTTGAATATAAATCTTCTTCACTGGAGAATATCCAAAGATGGATCCCAGACTCTTCTTTAGAAATTTTACCCTCAGAAGACTTGTGCATACTTTGAATTTCAGTAAAAGCCTATTAAACTGTATATACATAATTTGTTGAGACAGAGCAGATAATGTAAAGTAGTAGCCAGCCTGTGGTTTTGGTGATAGTAATATTTTATCATGAGGAGGACCAGGGTTTAGAAGGTAAAGTTTGCTGCTCATATGTAGCTAGTGAGTGCATCACATGTTCATCATAGATGGAATAAAGAATTCTCTGTTACTGCATTGCTGTGTTTGTAAGCTGAAAGAGAAATATTAAACACAGATTTGCATGTTTGGCTCAGAGAAAGTTCTCTCTGACTTTCTTTTTGGTCTCAGTGTTTAAAAGGACAATTTATAAAATCATAGAAAGCTAGATTTACCAAATGACTCAGCAATTTCACTCCTATGTATACACTCAATATTTGAAACATGTCCACTCTAAAACCTGTAGCTTGAGGAGTTCCACTTCTGCTCCCCAGCAAAATTGGTGAAAATTATTTACAAGACAACATTTAAATTCTCTGGAAATGGTCCTAAGAGTGTACAGCAAATGGAGAAACATTTATTTAAAACTGGGTAAGAACAGCAAGAGTCTGTAGTATTGGAACCAAGACCACTCCCTCCTCCCCTCCCAGCTCAGCAAGGCGAAAACTCTACTGTAGACTGGTAATCCAAGAACATGTGGCTCTCAAAAGGGAGGTTGTCATCCAAGGAGAAGGAAGATATCAACATTTCTCATCCTGCGCCAGCTCCCTGATGCTGAAGTTATGTTCCAGGTGAGTGTGGTGTAGAAGTGGGGATTCCGTTCTTCTGCTCAGTCCCCACTCTACATTGAGTGCAGCACTGCTGTCAATACTGGGAGTCTAGTCGCCCTTGGTGGTGCATTTCATGCCAAAAAAAAAACAAGCCAAGGTAACTTGGAGATGCTGTGACTCCTTCTACAAGCACTCATCGCCTAAAGTGGGCATATCACACAGAAAGTAGGGGTGTCATTGTCCCTGCCCCCAGCACCAGAGGCACACCTTCGAGATTTTGCCTGGGCATGGGTAAGGAGGAAGCAGACTAAGAACAGAGAGCTCTGAATCTCCCCCAAAGGAGCTGACTTCATTTGCAACAGAGTATGGAAAAGTTCAAGCCTAAGAGTGCTCTCAAAAAACAGTGGAAATGGTGGCAAGAGGCAATGGATAGATTGATATATTCACTGGAGATATAGCCTAATTTGTAGGCCAGCTAGGTTGTGTAAGAGAATTCATGAAAGATAGATGGAAAGAGCCCTTGGGTCAGAACAAATGTGAAACACTAACTTTAGAAACTGTCCTTTCAAAGGAGCCTGCATTTGATTGGATAAGTCTGTAAAGCAGTTTATGTCCCAGGGCATTTATGTCCCAGGGCATTATTAAAAATAATAGAGCGATCAGATAGAAATTAATTACTGAATTGTAACAGTTGGGTATGATCAGGGAAAGGGCAGTCAAAGAGATCCCTGCCCAAAGCATTGTCTTCCCAGGGAGACTGTATGCATACCCAAGGTTGTACCACCTGAGGAGCAAAATCAGAGGTTTCATACTGCAGTGAGGAGGTGGGAGGAGGAGTTGACTTCACTAAAAAAAAGGACCAGTTTTCAACAAAAAAATTAGAAGACGTGCAAAGAAACAGAAGTATTTATTCAGTGGTTTAAAAAAAAAAAGTAACAGAAACTGTCTGTGAAAGCAATCAGCTATTGAGTTAGACACAGACTTCAAAGTAGCCATTATAAATATATTCACAGAATTAAAGGAAAGCATGGTAAAGGAAGTAAAGGAAGGTTTGATGACAATATCACCTCAACTAGAAAATAACAGTAAAGAGACAAATTAGAGAAAAAAGAACCAAATAGAAATTCTGGAGTTAAAAAGTACAATAGCTGAACTGAAAAACTCAGTAGAGGGACTTGGTGAATTGAAAATGGCAGAAGAAAGAATTAGCAAACTTGAAGATAGGTCAATATAGATTCTACAATTCGAAGAACAGAGAGAAAAAAAGAATGAAGAATATGAACAGAACTTTTGAGAAATATGGGACACTATTACATGTACCGTCATATATACAACAGGTAGACCAGAAGGAGAGGAGGGAAAGGAGCAGAAAAAATATTTGAAAAATTAATGGCTCAAGATTTCTCTAATTTATTAAAAACACTGACCTATACATTTAGGAAGTTAAGCTAACTCCAAATAGGGTAAGCACAAAGAGATCCAGAAAGAGACACATCATAGTAAAGATGCTGAAAGTCAAAGACAAGGAGAAAATGTTGAAAGCAGCATCAGAAAAATGACTGATCAATTCCATGGGAACTCCTTTAAAAATAACAGCTGACTTCTCAGTGGAAACAATGGAGACCAGAGATGGTGGGATAACATTTGGAGTAATCAAAGAAATAAACTGCCAAACAAGAATCTGGTATTCAGCAGAGCTACCTTCCAAAATTGAAGGTGAAATGAAGATATTCTCAGAGATAAACAAAAACTGAGAAACTGTGTTATCAGGCACACCTTTTAAAAAATACTAAAGGAGTTCTTCACACTGACAATGACCCCAGACAGTAATCCAAATCCACAAAAATAACCCCAAAGAGCACCAGTAAAGATCATTATGTAACTATAAATGTGTACTTTTTCATCTTTATTCTCTTAATTAACTAAAAAAAAGCAATTGTATAAAATGATAGGTATGTAAGATATTGTTGGGCCTATAATATGTAAAAATGTAATATAAGAGTACAAAAGAGGTGGTGTGAACAAAACTGTATTTGGCTAAGGAACTAACTCCAGATGGTAACTCAAATATCCAGGAACATATGAAGAAAACCAGAAATAATAAGAAGGTTAATATAGCAAAAGTTAAGATACATACTTGTTCTCCTTTATTCTCTAAGCTTCTTTGAATGACATCACATTATATAAAGTAAAAATTATAACAATATATTGGTGGGTTTGTAACATTTGTAGATGTAATATGTATAACAGTACCAGAAAAAAGGGGGAAAAGGGAATAGAGCTATACAGGAGTTATGTTTCTATATTTCACTGGAACTAAATTAAGTGAAGCTCTGATAAGTTAAGATGAATTTGGTTAGCCTAGAGTAATCACCAAGGAAATAATTCAAAAATAATGAAAAATCATTAAAGAAGTTAAAATGCTACATTCAAAAATATTCACTTAATGCAAAAAGAAAGCAGTAAAGTAGAGCAGAGGAAGAAAAAGCATGACATTAAGAAAACAAAAACTAAAATAGCTGTTGTAAATCAAACTCTATCAATAATAACATTAATGTGAAAGGATTGAATGGTCCTATCAAAAGGCAGAGATTATCAGAATGGATTATAAAAAGCAAGATCTAACTATATGGTGTCTACAAGAAACACTTTTGGTTCAAAGATACAAATAGATTGAAAGTAAAAGGGTGAGAAAAGATACATCATGCAAACAGCAACCACAGAAAGCTGAAGTGGCTATCCTAATACTCAGTTCTATATAATCTATGTACTAATTCATATGGTATTGCAAGGGACCCAGAATAGCCAAATCAATCTTGAAAAAGAACAAAGTTGGAAGACTCACACTTCCCAATTTCAAAACTTACTGCAAAGCAATTAGTAATCAAGACACTGTACTTACTACTGGCATAAGGACTGATATATAGATCAATAGAAAAGAATAGAGTTCAGAGAGAAAATCCCTGTGTTTATGGTCACCTGTTTTTTTGTATGTGTGTTTGTTTTTGATGAGGGTGCCAAGACTGTTTAATGGGGAAAAAATAGTCTTTTCAACAAATTGTGCTAGGTCAAAGGGATAAACACATACAGAAGAATCAAATTGGACCCTTACTTTACACCACATACAAAAATTAATTCAAATGGATTATAGACCTAAATGTCAGAGCTAAACTATAAAACTCATAGAAGAAAGTATAGGAATAAATCTTCATGACCTTGGATTTGGCAATAGATTTTAGATATGACATCAAAAGCATGAGCCATAAAATAAAAGAGATAAATTGGACTTCATCAAAATTAAAAGCTTTTGTGTTTCATAAGACACTATCAAGAAAGTGAAAAGACAACCCACAGAATGGGAGAAAATATTTGCAAATCATATCTGAAAAGGAACTTGTATCTAGAATACATAAAGAACTTAAGCTCAATAGTAAAAAGACAAATAACTGAATTTAAAAATAAGCATTGGATCTGAATAGACATTTCTTCAAAGATAAACAGTTAACCAGTGAGCACCTGAAAAGGTGCCTGACATCAGTAGTCATGAGGAAAATGCAAGTCAAAACTACAGTGAAACACCACTTCATACCCACTAGGTTGTCCATAATGAAAAAGTCAGATAATGAAAAGATTGGGGAGGATGTGGAGAAATCAGAAACCTCATTTACTGCTGTTGGAATGTAAAATGGTGTAGACACTTTGTAAAACAGTCTGGTAGTTCCTCAAATGGCTAAACATAGAGTTGCTGTATGACCCGGCAATTTCACTCCTCAACATATATATATTCACAAGAAATGAAAACATATGTCCACACAGACACTTGCACATTCATGTTTACAGCAGTATTATTCATTATATCCTCAACCAGTGGAAAGATTTTAAAAATTTGATATATGCAGCTGGCCGGTTAGCTCAGTCGGTTGGAGCACTGCCTTGTAACACCAAGGCCAAGGGTTTGTATTCCCCACACTGGCCAGCTGCAAAAAAAAAAAAAAAAAAAAACATTTGATATATGTATACAATGGAATATTATTTAGCCATAAAAAGGAATAGAATACTGATACATGTGAGGATGAATCTTGAAAACATTATTCTAAGTGAAAGAAGCCAGTCACAAAAGACCACATATATTATTTTACTTGTATGAAATGCCCAAAGTAGTTAAATCTATAGACAGAAAGTATATTAGGGTTGCCTAGGGGGAATCAGGGGAAAGGGGATGATAGTTAAAGGGTCTGATGATGTTTGCACAACTCTGTGAATATACTAAAAATCCTTGAACTATACACTTCAAATAAATGAATTGTGTCGTATGTGTGAAGAGGACCCCAAAATGTAAATTTCTAAGCCCTCCCCCCGCTTGTTTAACTTTGCAGCTAGAATGCGCTTGCTTGTAAGGGACACCTGAGAGTTGTGTTAAGGATTAACCGTTAATTGCATCCCTGGCTTCTGTAACTTTGCCGTTCGCCTGCTTTGGAGAAGCTGTCTGCTCGGTTTACAAAAAGCCCCTTAATCACATTTCCTGCCTCTGTAACCCTGCTTGATGAAGCCCCTCACCCATTTTATGAAGCCCCCAACTTGGGTGACTCTGCCTGTATACAGACAGAGCCAATAAAGAAGCTTGCATGCTTGCTCAAGAAAGGTATAAAACCCATTTTCCTTGCACTCGGGGCCCAGGAATTCAGAACGAGAGTTCACCTGGGACTGCTAGTGTAAATAAATCATCTGACTTCTCCATCTCTCATGAGTGTCTGATGTTTACTTGGAAACTTTTTCCATAACAAGTGAATCATATGACAATAAAGCTGTTAGTTTAAAAAAGAAACAAAAAAGATTACTCAGTTAAAAAAAATTAGCTCAGTTCAGTTAATGAAATAAACTGCATCTAATGTGAGAAGTTACATCACGTTTTTTTCAATAAAGGCAAGTGTGCTCTACTTTAGCCACTAGCCTCATGCCATGAAAAACATTATTTACTACACTCAGTTCATTTAAATTCATATTCATTGTATGCTTTGTGCTCCTGCTATAATGGATTACAGTTTCTAAAGATTTTCTTATTCATGGAGAAAGCACTTTTTTCACTGGCTACTTATATTTAATGTTTCAAAAACAACATAAAAACTTGGTAACATTCAGAGCATTCTGGATTTTCTACATTCTTCTTGATGTTTTTGCATTATTCTGTACAAGTACACAGTTTGAAGGTTTTGGTTAAATATTTAAAGAATACAAATGCTCTTTTTATACTTCGCAGTCTTTTGAAAGGAAGATAACGTCACAAATAATTTTCATATATATGTTTTGTTAATTTTAAGCAAAGATAAGTTGTTGGTGGTATCTAGTTTCCTACTTGTATATTTGTGAGGGGGTGCAAAGAATATGCTTTTTTTAATGAATTTTTCTTAATGAATTTTTTAAAAAAAATCAATCTGCCTATCTGCAAATCAGCTGAATTTTTAATGGCCTTCTTTCGTCAGTATATAATTGTGTTTGCAGGATTAGAATGGTATAGTGTTTTTGAATCTGGACTTCTTTCTAAATGGAAAGACATACTCATGCCTTTACATGTATTATTTCAGTTTTAAGACTAAAACATAGACTTAAACTGTATTAAAATGGGAGATAGGTATTTAAAACAAAACAAAACTCATAACTAATTTTGAAAAATAACAAAAAGCTTGTACATACTTTAAGAAAACAACATATTTTTCTAAATCTAGAGTGTTCACAAAAATGAGGATCCAGATGGTCAATTCAGACACAATGTGTAATACTATAATTTTTCCTCCTAGTTAAAAGGCTGGCCACAGAGAACCTGCAATGCATGGTAAAAGCCTGCCAAGTGGGGTCAGAAGGAGAACCTGCCGCCCAACTAACTTCTGTGTTTAGGTAACTGAAAAATATGCCAACTGGCAAGGAGACTATTGCCAGCCATTTGACAGCCAACATGTTTTTTAAATAACTAATTATCTAAACATAATGTGTTACTACTTGTTTATAGTATTTCAATTATTGTATTTTTGGCAGTAGTTTTGTTACATTTGTTTTATTGAAAAATGAAAGT
This sequence comes from Galeopterus variegatus, assembly GCF_000696425.1. Classification (NCBI taxonomy): domain Eukaryota; kingdom Metazoa; phylum Chordata; class Mammalia; order Dermoptera; family Cynocephalidae; genus Galeopterus; species Galeopterus variegatus. The sequence goes on along the minus strand of NW_007726789.1, from coordinate 248,982 downwards.
GCCAGGGAAAGAGATAAGTTAGCTGACTTAAAAATTACCTGTGGATTTAGTAAAGAAGAATCTCACATGTATTTGAGAGGAAAAAGTAGGAAACATGAATCATGACAGCAGGTTCATAGGCTTTCAGAGCTAGCTAAACATGTTACTCAGGATCCAGTGTAGAAGTTCATGTCACTGGTTTTCTGACTTGCTTTATGTTTAATTTGTGAAGCGTGGACTGTGTAGTAGATCTGTTGTTCACAGGAATAACAATGCAACTTGAGGAATGTTTTGTCTTTTTCTTCCCTCCCTGACTTGTCCCCTATAGAGTCTTGTACTTTGTTAGAGCAGTGTTTTTTAAGCATTTCTTTCTGAAGGTTTCTAGAAGTTCACCTTTTTATATATATCTCTACCTTCCCACTATCATGATAAATAATATGGTCTATTTCCTTCATACTGTGTTGGCTCTTTGATTCCTCAATTTTTTTCTCATCACATAATTGACACTTGTCAAGTGTTTATACTTTATTTAAATTGTGATAACTTGATAGGAGTGGATTTGAGAAAATTGTGAAACTCTAAGAGGGGAGAAAGGGATTTTATATGGTCAAAGACTGAATGTTTTTTATCTACAATTTATTAAGGTAGGTGGCTTTTATTTTGTTGATTGGTAGTTGGGGGATGGGGAAAGTTTAGGGTTAAATATGTAATATTTTAAAATAAAGACCTTGTATGGGTCCAAAGTTTCTTGTTAAAGGACATAAAAGTATATTACGAATAATTTGCTTTCCTCATGAAAATATTGTTTATCTAGAGATATGAAGGACTAAAAACTAACTAGGAATTCTCTTTTCCCCCTCTTAGTGTTTTTTATACCCTTCCCACCCATATAGCAAAAGAGTATAGCTAAAAAGTCTCTGGGATTAGGTTTTTCCCCCCTTATTCTCCCTCCTGGGATTTGAACTCTTCCCTCTTCCCCCCACAATGTCATCACTCTGGTCATCATTTCTGTTCTTTAACATTTTATAAATAGTCTTCATATTGCACCAATATTCTTATAGTGATCTTACATGAAATGATTTTTTTGTTGTTGTTGTTCAGGTTATACCTGATAGCAATGTAGATAGCAGCAGCCCAAGGAATTACCACAGAAGTAATCTTAAGTAACCTGTTTTACTTTCAGGCAGTTCATCCAGGATTATGGTATGAGGTACGATTATCAAGTTTATAGCATTTTAGAAACAGTAGCAGCATTGGACCAGCAGCTTGTTATCCACTTGATTTCTTCCCTCACTCAATCTTTGAAGGATTCCGAGCGGAAATGGGGCCTTGGCAGAAATATTGCACAAAGGTATGTATGATAATTTAATTACATTTGGTGGGGGGCAATGATATAAAATCTATATGTCATTTTATAGAAACAGCTTATTTTCCCATTCCCCAAAGTTTGACGTATGTTCTTTTGAGCTGAAAAATGTTTCAATACTGTGATTGTTACCAGTTTTGAAAAGTATCATTAGATAGTAGTACAGCTTATTACAAATTTAGCGGAATTGACATATCCATTCACATGTTGTTCCTTTCAAAGTGACCACTTTAGAAAGCTGTATATTTCAGTAGTGCTACTCTTGCTCAAAACACATTCCACGATCCTCATTGAGAAGTAGACTTCAGAGCCTCAGGTGTCTTGTTTTTTATAAAATCCATGGTGGTAAATCATAACCCTTTGAGGATTACTTGATTTATTGACTCAACTATATCATTCATATCCAGTAAATAAGATAAGTGACCCAATTAGATAATATGGATTTTGGTCAAAAATAGGTAATAAGGCTTTTTTTATAGGCTCATAACCCAACCAAAAGTAGTGCTGGACTAGAGTACTGCAGTAAATGAGCCGCCCATAGTTTCTGAAGAGATTTATTTTAGAGAAGTCAGTACTCACATCAGAATGTGTATGTTCTCATTTTGTTAAAGAATAAAAGTACTTTAATCACATCATGTGTGTCTATTTACACGTACACATTTAATAAACATATTCTAATTTTTAGTTGAAATTTTTTGACTATACAATGTCATATTTGAGGTTTTGCTTGGATTCATGACTATGTTGATTATAGCTTTACCTAACTAAATGGAATCCATCTTTTCAATACAGTAAATGAACACAAAAAGGGGGGGAAACAAGAGAGCCTCCCTTTTTTCTATGCCAGAGTAGAAAATCTCCTTTCTTTCTTGCACAGTAATATGGTTAGCCTTTAAAGTTTTCTAGAGAGAGAAGGTTGGATCACTTAAAATGGTAGTTTTGAAAAAATGGTATTTACCATCATGTCACAAAACGAGCTTGTACAGAGAATTGTCTAACATTTGGCTTCTCTGAGTAGTCTTCAAGTGTGAATGAAAAAACTAGTGAGGTTTTGTATGAACTGCCCTAATGTAGTATGTTGTTAGGACAAATGTCCTGCTAGCCTACTACCTTGTGTGGCCAGGCATGACCATGAGAAGGCTGGTTTTAAAGATTCTGAACAGCACAGATATTTAAACTAATGAAATAACTGCCAGATGCAATAAATCTTCTGAAAAAACATCCCAAATACAGGGAAGTACTAGTGAATCTAATAGGAGAGACAATATTTTATTTTTAAACTTTGTTACTTTTAAGAAGATAAGGAAGAAAATGGGGTTATTCGAAGCTTGTTATGCAGGTCTATTTTATGGTTATAGAATTTTTGTTTTTATACTTATGTTTGTGACACATCTTCCCATTATAATCATACTGTCATTGTCCTTAAGCAATATTCCACGAACATATTTTAACTGTGAGCATTATATTATTTCAAATGATAATGTACTTTTTACATGTCATTTTTATCTCACATTGTACTTATAAAAATCATACTAAAAAAACTAAATCTTAACATCTAGTTTTATGATGGTACTTCAAAAAGTTTGTGGAAAATAGAATTGAAAGATAACAAATCTTTCCGTGAACTTTTTGGAGTACCCTCATACTCAAGATATATATATAAAGCATTATTTTTTTAAAAAAGTGTTGGGGTAATTCTGCTATATAGATAGATACATAGACAGACGTGCTTAGTTTGGAAATGCTTAAATGAAAAATAATGGAAAAGGTAACAAATATGCTTGCTTTCTTTTCTTTTTTTTTAAACAGGGAAGCCTATAGCAAACTTTTGTCTCACCTAGGACAGGCAGGACAAGATGAGATGCAGAGACTGGAAAATGATAATAGCTAACATATTTTGTGATTCATTCTCTCTATTGATTATCACTATCTAAAACCACTTAGCACCACTCCAACTCCTACTTTTAATTAATTGTATAATGTTCTGTTAAAAATAATTTCTGGGATATTTTTCCTTACATACCTGTAAGTGTAAAGTATATAAATAAGTAAATAAATGTTAATTAGAAACTATGTAATAGGATCCTTGGAACTTTGCAAAACTGCATTCTGTTTTGAAGAGATTTTAATTAAACTAAATTAAAGAAACTTCTAACTGGGAGTGTTTTTTGTGTACCAGTATTAAGCAGTTTTGTACTGGTTCATCTACAGACTTTTTATTGTAATGTGACCTCCTGCCTTGTGAATGATTTGTTGTTTTTTTAATTTTATTTTTTACAAATTGTGTTTTAATATGATACTTTTTCAAATTACCTTGCTGCCTATTCTGGGGTTTTTTGCCAGGGTGGTGTGAGGGGAGGTCAGGAGATGGAACTGTATATTTATTTTCCTTTTTTATACTGTGTATAAGGCAAGTTAATAAATAAAACTCTTATAAAGCACACTTAATTGTTAGGAATGAGACCAAGTCTGAATAGGATTATACAGTTAATACCTAAAAAAAATTCTTAAACTGTTGCCAACAGTGTGTATGCTTAGGTTCCAAAAGTAGCCAGATTTTTTTCTCCACTAATCCTTTCTTTCGGAATTGTCATTAAAAGACATATCAGGAGGTAGAAATACAAGATCCTTTAAGAAAGTGAATAAATAATAATATTCTAGAAAATCTCAAAATTATGTAGAAGAGGCCTGAGAAGTCAGCTGATCTATCTCCTTGCTCTTCATTTAGAGCCCCTTATAACTTAGCATCTTATGCAGGGAACCTGTTTAGTTCCCATTAGCAGCTATTATTTCTCAACTTTTTAACTTTTTCTCCTCCAGATTGTTTACCAGTTGGGCCTTATCCTTGACTCATTTTTGTGGTGAGCATTATTTGGTGGAATGACCTCCAGTCCAAGTGTTGGGAACCCACGTGGTCTCTCAAACCCAGCTCTGCCTTTGACACTGGGCAAATTTCTTAACCCTTTTGAGCCCAGTTCCTTCATAGAGAAAAAAGAACAATAATCCCTTTTCTATTTAACAGTGTTATTGTAAGAATCAATGGGATAATGTATGTGGAAATACTTGTTGGCCCATATTCCATTTGGAGGAGTACAGACATGATTATTATTCATGTACAGTAACAACAAAGAACACCTCTCAATTTTGTTCCTTTTTCTCTAATGGTATGTCCTAGTTGAATGATCTCACTTTTCTCAATATTTTCTTACATGTTTGCCAATCTTGAAATTATTTTTTTTCTTCTTGGGATTATAGTCTTTATCATGGTTCTACTGTTCCTTCAAGAAAACATTTCAACCCTTGAATGGCTCAAGAAGTTTCTTTAAAAATAAAATACATTGCAGTCAGCATTCTAGTAACTAGTCCTTTCCTAACTGTAATTCATGGAATCCAAAGAAGTTTCTGTTATTTTTATGACATACAAATGGTCTGTTTTCCCCCCAAATCATCTGTCATTACTTGAACAAATAAAATAAATAAAAGCTTCTTTAAAGCTGCTTAGTAGACTTTATAGCATTGAGTTTCTTTTCATTGATAGTGATTTATTAAAGTAATAATGTGTTGCTTTGCAAGTTTCAGCAATTAAAGGAGTTTAATCTCTTGAAGGTGGTCCCTTTAAAGAGGTTATTTATGTGTATGTGTGTGTACGTATATATTTGTATTTTCCAAGGGAGATTGGTAAAGATGTCTTTGAGAATACTGTTCCTTAGAGTATGAAACTTTTAAGGGATAGGAAAAGCTGCCACTAAATCATTCGTTAGGGCATATATATGTAGATGCTAAGAATAACTAAAGTTGTATTTAATTAGTAACAACAAAAAGTCTATAACAATGTGTGTGTGTGTGTATTTTGTATTTATGTGTAAGTAAAATGTTAAAGGAGCTGTTTTCTTAATTGAAGAAAAAAGAAAATTTATGTCTTAGTTCCTTTTGTTGAAAATCTTTACTGACGATTCTTTTACTTGTTACTACAATCTTGCCTTCTTTATTCCCAGACTTTGAGTACCTAATACTCACTTTCTTAATAACCATTTTCCCCTAAATACCCTATAATTTCTGAAGCTGCTTCTTCCACCATTGTAATGTAAGCCACTCTCTTTTGGTCAAATGTGAGAGTATGTTCTCATTTCCTGTGTCCTTTGGCTTCTCTGTGACATTTGCGTTTTCCTAACCTTCCCATCCCTTCATTAGCGATACCGCCCCTTCCTTCCTATACTGCATCCTTTCTACACTGCCTCCTCACTGTCTTTTTTCCTGCCCTCAAAAGTAAGATCTAACCCTTCACCTGCTTTGTCTCAACAAACTTTTAGTAATGAACTGATAATATAAGCTCATAATCTTGTGTCTCAAATCTATTTATAGTGCTAATTTCTCTCTAAATCTCTCTAGTTGGATCCTCCTGAAATCTTCAAGGCAACATGTCAAGCTGCTCATGTTACCTATCCCATACTAGCTCCTGTTTTCATTTTCTATCCAGGGAATACACTATTTTCCCAAATTACTTAGCCTTGAAACTCCAAAGGCATCTTAGATTCTTCATTCTTCCCTACATTCATCACCAGTACAGGCTCTTGGGCTTTTTTTTTTTTCCCTTAGCAGTCCCTTTCATCTAAACTGATTTGTTTTGCTTTGCTTTGCTTTTTATTCCCTGTTGGGCATTACAGTCTCCTTATTTCTGGTCTTCTTTCCTGCAGTTTATTCTACATACAGTTCTGAAATTAGTGTTTCTAAAAATACCACTTTCCCCTTGTTACTTTTCTGCTAAAGGACCTCTAGTAACTTCCCATTGTTTATAAGCAGACATTCAAACCCTTTAGTCTGGAGACTTTCTGCCATCTGACTGTACCTTTTCTTTTCAAACTTACCTCATTACAAAGAAGAGACTCTCTTAGCTGCTTTCTCTGAATGTCATGTTCATTCAACACTTAGCTAATTCAGTTTGCCACCCCTTCTATAGAAACGTAGGTCACTTAAATGGGAGAAAATTAAAAGATACATTTTGGGTACCTGAATATTCCAATGAAATAATATCTATAAAATACCAGATAGAGTAAAAGATGACTGAAGGACAACAGAGTGATGAAAGGACTTTATTAGACATTCAGATTTGGTTATGATTTAAATTTCAATTTAATTAACAATTAAGGTTTCCTTTGGGGAGAAAAAAACATGGAGGATTGTCTCTGTGCAAAAAGCATTCAGTATTGGGCCGGCCCGGTGGCGCACTGCTACAGTGCGCCGCTTGGGAGCGCGGTGGCGCTCCCACCGAGGGTTCGGATCCCACATACAGACCGGCCGCTCACTGGCTGAGCGAGGTGCGGGAGCAACACCGAGGGTTGCGATCCGTTGCCGGTCACGAAAAAAGACAAAAAGGAAAAAAAAAAAAAAAGCATTCAGTATTGAGTTCATTTGCATGAGAAGAATTTCATAGTTTAAAACTTTTATAGTTTTATCTAGTCTATAACAATGTGTGTGTGTGTGTATTTTGTATTTATA
>NW_007726789.1:127910-241825 GCF_000696425.1 Galeopterus variegatus | reverse complement strand
AAAGACAAAAAGGAAAAAAAAAAAAAAGCATTCAGTATTGGGCCGGCCCGGTGGCGCACTGCTACAGTGCGCCGCTTGGGAGCGCGGTGGCGCTCCCACCGAGGGTTCGGATCCCACATACAGACCGGCCGCTCACTGGCTGAGCGAGGTGCGGGAGCAACACCGAGGGTTGCGATCCGTTGCCGGTCACGAAAAAAGACAAAAAGGAAAAAAAAAAAAAAGCATTCAGTATTGAGTTCATTTGCATGAGAAGAATTTCATAGTTTAAAACTTTTATAGTTTTATCTATCCCTAATATATTTTCTTTTCTTCTTAAGTATATTTGACTTTTTCTTGGGCATCTATTTAAAAAATAATCATTTGTGAGTCAGGCTATTTGTAGGTTTTCATTACCCATTATTATTATTATCTTCTTCCATGCTTTATCACAAATTTTTAAAGCTACTTTTTTCTTAAAGAACTACATGGACCCTTATTCCATGTACTTTCACAGGATCACAGTTAAGATTATATGTCGTGTAAAAATTTGACAAGCTTCTACAGTTGGGAAAAGCCTTTAGGAAATCAGCCTTCCCTAAATCTTATGTGTTATCATAGCACTCATGTTTGAAAGATAAAAAGTAGATACAGAAATCTCACCAAAAGTTGTATTATCTGTGCTAAACCACTTCTTTTTGATAGACTTTTTACATAAACCTTACATTTTCCAAAACTGATCTCCTGCCTACTCCTCTTACAGTTAAAAATACTGTCTTGTCAGGCAAGAGAATAGTATGCCAATATAAATAACATGCTTTGTTGGTTAAAACAGTTTGGGAAGCTAGCAAAGTAGCATATTCTTTCACAGATTTAATAAGATATGAGATTTGTAGTTTGATTCTGTGATAACCTATATGGTAAGTTTACTAAAATCAGTACCAAATGGTTGGAATTGACCAATTTCTACTTACTAAAATATTTGATGTGCTGATGGTTATCCAATGTATTGCATTTGTGAATTGTGCTTTTAGAAAAATTCTAGACATTCTTATTTTATATGCATGTTTATAAGTTATTTGTACATATAATAAACATTAAAGATATATATATAATAAAAAAGTATGTATTTAACTTACATTGTGCCCATGATTGTTTAACTTTTTATAACATTCACAATTTGAAAACTAAAATCAGAATGAGCCTGGCCAGCCGCCAAAACAAAACCAAAACAAAATAAGAATGAGCCATGATACCTGGAGAAGTATCTTCTGTCTTATTCCTTTTGCTTTTATATTTGTCATAAAACAATAGAAAGTTAGGTTTTCAGCTATCGCAGTGGTTGAAGGGGGGGATATAGTGTACATATGGCTAAAGTATAAGAAAAATATGAAGGAAAAAGTATGAAAGATACCCTATAATCATAACCTAATTGGCATTTTGTTATTAAGGATCCAAGGAAATTTATTACATTGTGCATACACATTATTTTAGAGATTCATGTCTTTGGTAGTTTTTCCTCCCACAGAATACTCTGCTAAGATCTGTATGGTACTGCTGCTTGTTTTCTTTTTTAAAAGTAAAATCTTAAAGTTATGTTTAAATGGTTGGAAATCTCATGGTCTTCCTATAGAATATTCATATTAGTATAATAATTTACATACAAATACAGTGTGGCCTTTAATTTTGAAGAATAAAAATGGAAGATGAGTTACGGTAGGATAGTTCACTAAAATAGAAAATATAAATTTGAGTAATTTCAATGGGATTTGGCTTGTATGACCATACATAGTTTTTCAGAATTTTTATTTCTCTTATTATTGATGATTTGGAGGAAAAGGGTCTAATTATAAGCGATCTATTTTTTTCTTTTTAGGGAAGGGATGTGTTATTTTGATGCTACTCTTGATGCTACTCTTTGGCTATAACTTTAAAGGATGTTCCCAAACTCCATGCAAAACTTTTTTAAATTCTGAGTTCAATTCTGTAATAGTAGTAAATAATACATTATAAAGGTCACCAAGGAGGGGTCTAATAATATATGCTATTTGTTTTATATGAATAGTTAGAATAATCAAGGATAATCTCAGACTGTCTTTCCATTATCAGTTAGGCAAGCTTATACTTAGACCATTTCCTTTTCATTCATTGATGTAGGGCCTGTGAATACAAATAGATTTTAATGGTTTTATGAGTTTTAAGGCAAAACTGCTGGAGGGAAAATTCATGTGCCAAATAGAAAGTTTAGTAAACCTGAAATGCTTCTTGCTTAAGTCCTTGTTGAAAAAATTTCTAAAATGCTGGAGTCCATTTTCCTGATTTGGTAAGACATTTTTAAAGTTTAGTTTAGGTGGCTTATAGAAGCTGTTGTTAATCTAAATATCAATTACCAATATCAGTTTTCACTGTTCAGAACTGGCCAAATATTCTTAAGTTTTTTTGTCTAAACTAAATTCCTGTTCTTAAAATTTACCTTTTTTCCTTACCCTTAGTCTTCCCTCCTGCCCTTTAATCTGAATGACCAGAATTCATACATATTTTTTAAATGCTTTAGGTATCTTATAACAATGTATAAAGTTAGTGAATTCTGTACTTCCAATAAGATTCTTTTCTCGTTCACTTTTGACTACGAAAAATGGTTATATGAATAAAATGGCAATTTCTTATGAGAGGAATTGCTGAACTGATGAGGGAAAAAAAATCAGAGTAAAGTCTTCCTTTTAATAAAGATGACCTCGGTCCTGACAAGAGTAGGGGAAAAAAAACCTCACATTATTCTTGTTGAATTATGTTCAGATATGATTATTAAGTTGTTTTATTTATTTTTTGTTACAGACAAAGCAAATCCAAAAACGTAGCCTAAAAAAGAATTCTTATGCATTATTAAAAGTGGTAGTAATAAAATATGTATTGGTGGAGAAGAATCCCACAAGCACTCAAGATTGACATAACCTTTAACAAAGTAGAATAACTTTCCTTAGAATTGCCAATTCCAGGTTCAAATTTATGTCAGAGCACTTTATGGTATCATAATTAGAACAACTAATTTTTTTTTTAGCTTTAAAATGTCATTTTTCACTAAGTGATTTTAAGTGAGACATTTGAGAGTTATCTGAGGTAAGGATTTGTACAAGTTTAGATATCATCTGTTTTGGTAAACTCCCTATTTCCTAATTATTGTATCTCTTTCAGATGCTTTTCAGAATCATTTATCTCATAGTATGTTTTCCAAGTTCTATCTAGTAATGTTTAAACTTCAAAAATAGTCTATTTAGTTATAAGGTTCTAAAGACAGTAAAGTACCTTGTAATTTGAGTAACATTTTTTTCTTAGGCAAAATACTTCAGAGCATTTGCCTAATACTCACAACATTGTTTTGAATTAATATGGAAATCAGTAATCATCCTCCTTAAAAGGTGGTAAAACTGAAGCACTGCAAAATTAAGGTTCTGACCCAAGGCCAGAGTAACCAAGGTGAAAAATCAGGGTATTCCAACTGCTATTCCAGTGTACTTCTATTATTCCTATCACTTTGAATAAAATATGGCATTTAAAAATTCATGATGTCATAATACTGAGTCTTTACTGAGCAGGGCTGCATAATGTTAAAATTTAAAAAGAAAAATTACAGGCCCAGGTTTAGGTAGTAAAGGGATTAGGTATGGAAGATATTTTTAAAGATCATTCATCATTCTGTGAAATAAACTGCCTTACTAACAGTTTCGTGTTGTCATAGACAGTGCTGATTAGAAAAAGTATACAAAGAATGCTCTAAAGACCCATGGAACAATAATGTACCATTAAGTTGGCACTAAGCTACACCACAATAAAAGTCATACATATTGTATTGTATGTTGACATACGCTGAGAAGGGTGACAAGAGTTTTCAATAATGTATTTTAGAAAATTGTTCATTTTTTGCTAATATTTATCTGAATATAAGACCTATAAAACAAGACAAGGAAGCATGGAGCACTGAGTCTTTTTATGCCCAGTATCCGAAAGATGGGCCTTTGTTTTCCTCCTGTTCATGATGGTTATTAACAGAGCATTGGCTTTTCAGACGGTGCCAATTCTGTGATGAGGCACTTGAAGAGTTTGAAGGTTAGGGCATGTGAAATATGGAGCTGGAAGGAAGCATGCTGCTATTCCATTGGAAGCAAAAGGGAGTGTAGGCCCATAGAATACTTCTTCTTTGCCTTCTCTACTTACATCCAATACCTACAAAAGAGGAAGAGAAAAAGCTCGTTTGTCAGTAACAATTGCTCAAAATAAAGCTGTGTACCCATAAAAGGAATCCTTAAATTCAGTAATGCCACCATCACCATACCTTAGGTATTATTTTTTTGCTCGGATGTCACTAGAAATATTAAGTTCCTACTAAGTGCTAGACTGTATGTTTGTTTTTTTTTTTTGTGTGTGTGTGTGTGTATACACACACACATAGGAGGGTACTTCAAAAAGTTCATGGAATGATTCATATCTTTCATTCTATTTTTCCACAAACTTTTTGAAGTACCCTCATATATATATATAATCACTTACTATTTAGAACAGTGATGAGGTAGGTAGTATTCTCATTTAGCAAAATTGCCTTAGATTGGTTAAATTACTTGCCCACAATAGTTAGTGTCATAATGTTGGCTAACAAATCCTCATCTGTAAAATGAAGAAAACAAGACCTTGCGCTTTGTTGTGAAAAACTGGTGACATCTGGCACACAGAATATTATGGCACAGCTTAGTAACAGGTTCAAAATTAGTTCAGTTGATTCTAAAAATTTTTTCGCAGTATTTCCTAGTCAAACTGGAGTTCCAGCTCTTCTTATTTGTAAGGCACATCTTCTTTGTTAGCCTGTGCCTGCTGTCACCTAGCTGAATCTTGCTACTAGGAAAATTCTTCAGGAAGGCTGCTATATTATTTATCAAACCCATCAGGCTTTTTCCAGCCCTCAGTCATCTCAATCTCTCTTCATTTGACTTTCCTCCCGCCTCACCTAAAACTTTTCCTCCGTTGGGGTCCATGATTTAAAAATAAATAAAACTTTGTCATGACATTGTCCTACTGCTGTCCACCTTTGGTCCCTTTTCCTCCAACTACATCCTAAATATAGTTGTGCCCCAATATTCCAATCACTGACTTCTTGGTACTCTTTAATGCTCTTGTCCACTCTCATGCCTTTATCACCTGTGTGGGTAACTCTTAAGCCTTTGAGGACAATAATGCATTATTTTAGATGAAAGGGATCCAAGCTCATAAAGGAAGAAATCACTAAGTCCTAATATAAAAGGAAAGTCATACTTCAAGCTATTTTTTCCCAAATGGACATTTAGTTGCCCCAATCCATTTATTGAACAATATACCCTGCCACTACTAATTTAAAATATCTTTTATAAACTAAATACAAACTTTCCTCAGTTCTCTTTTGCTCATTTATGTATCTTATTGCAGTATCACACTTACAGTTGTTTTGACTGGGTAAGGCAAGTCTCGTACATTTAAAAAAATTTCTTGGTTATTCTTATACATTTATTTATTTTCCTAGACAAATTTTAAAATCAATTTGACAAGTATCACTCCTCTACCCCATGACAAAAAGGAAAGGCTCAATGGGATTTTGATTATTTCATTAAATATAAAAAATAGAGATCATTGAAATTTAATATCTACCACAGCTATATAATGTTAAGTATCGTCTTCAATTTACAGAGAAGAAAATCGAGATACAGAGAAAATTTGTGTGACTTGCTCAAAGTCACATGACTAGTAAATGGTAGAGCCAGTATTTGAGCTCAAGGATAAAACCCAGAAAAAGCAAGGATTTCTTGCCATTTAGATGTACTCCAACTGAGTACATTTTTAGAAGACAAAATACCAGTGAGGTTATCATCCAGAGAGCTTTTGTCTGGTTCCCTGGGCCAACAGAGACTGCATATGTTTAGCAGATGTAATGTATTTAATCTGAGAAGGGAAAAGGAAGGTTTGGCAGTTTTTCTCCAAAACACTCCCCTGCAAACTGGCAGAAAGAAGGCGTTTGGGAGAAGGCAGTTCCAGCTTGGCAGCATATCCTCCAGCCAAAGGGAAATAATAGTAAATGAAGAGAACAGTAGAGGTGATCTGGAAACACAGACTAATCACTCGCACACTTATGCAGCTGCTCCCTTATGTGCTGCTTGTCATCCACAAAGCACCAGATTAGAGTCAAATCTCTGTGCCAGGCATTTGCTTACACACCCACTAAGTAGTCAAGAGTGCCTACACTTTTATCAGGAATCTATTACCAGTATTTCCATGAGTTTTTATTACTAACTAGTCCAAATCTCAATCTTTCAACAAGTATTAATTTAAGAGCATCTCAGCTTTTTTCTTGTTTGGGTTGTCCTTGTGACATATAAAGTAGTCTGTGCTAAATCAGAGTAGAAGCATCCAATAAAATAGTATGCTTTCTCCACGTCTGACGTGCTTCATCACAGTGTGGCTGAATCCTACAAATGACAGTCACATAAACTTGGATTAGGGACCAGAAGAGACGGTCTAATGAGAAAGCTTATTGGCTGATATTTTCAAGGGCAAAAGAAAAAAAATGGACTTTAGTCCTTCTGGATATTAATGAAACAATCTCTGAACTATTTAAGTATGAACTTCATTAATCAGCCACCCTCTTGGATTAATGATTTGTGGATTAATCTTGGATTAAGAATTATATAGATTTGTGACACATGACATTAAAAAACTTTAATTTTGATATTTTTAATACGCATGCTATGAGTTAAATGTGTACCCCAAAAGTTCATGTATTGGAAACTTAACCTCCATTTTAATCGTGTTAAGAGAGTGGGAAAGCTAATTATGATATTTGAAAGGTGGGGCCTTTGAGTGATGATTGGATTGTGAAGACTGTGCCCTCACGAATGGATTGATCCATTCATCGAGTAAAGGGTTGATGGTTTAATAGATTGTCATGGGCTTGGTTCTGATGACTTTATAAGGAGAGCAAGTGAGAAGATTAGCTCTCTCTTGTTCTTGCCATTCATGCCATGTTATACCCCTGGTCACCATGGGACTCTACAGCTCCCACCAAGAAGATGGCCCTCACCAATGTGTTCCCTGGACCATGGACTTCCTAGCCTCCAGAACTGTAAGAAATAAATTTTGTTTATAAATTACTCACTTTCATGTATTCTGTTATAAGCAACAGAAACAGACTAACGCAATGCAAATGATTTTCTCCACCACTTTCCTAATTTGCTGATTTGTATGGAGGAATTTCTACTGTCTAACCAACATTTTCTCATAAACACTATTCCAGTCTCCCATTATCTTGCTTTTCTATTGGATATTCTTCCAGCAAGTAGTAAAGATGTGGCCTGAATTTGAACATGTAGCTAGTCTGTCCACCAATATATTAGTATAATACTGTTAGTGCCCCCAAAATAGTCTGTAGTCACCCATGAAATAAGAAAATTATTTATTTGAGCCTTAGTTTAGGATGATTGATAATATAATCTGTAACCAGCTGTCAATAACTAAAATGAAAGATATATGATATATAAGTCTATTATCTATGAAGACATAAATTTCTTCAAACATCTCTTCAAGTAATGATCCATATGCTTATATGGAGACTTACTCTATTGGTCAGAATTACTACTGGAACACAGAACTACCCATAATGCTGACTTTAATAAAAGCAAATTTATTCAAATATATTATTGTAAGATCTCAGATGTGAAATTTATTTCACTAATACAGGCACTGATTAAAACATTTTTGAATCCCCTCTTTTAAAATCACCTTAGTCCTGAGGATACTTTTGAATATCCTCAGTGGTTTAAAATATACGCTTGTATTCCTTTATCTCTCGAGGATAGATTTGCTTGTTTGGGAACAGCCAGACATCATTAGCAATTCACTAATGTATATGGTTAGTTATCATTCTAAAGAAAAGTTCTTTGGGTTCAAAAAACAAATAATGTGACTGAAATTTTCTGGGTTTTTTTTTTTTTTTTAATTTTCTTTGTCTTACAAACTAACTTTAAAGATTATTCCAAAACAGGAGATATGGAAACATTTTGAAGTATGGCAACACTCTGCTTTCCTAAATTTGGTATGTATAGAGACTTTTCTTCATTTTCCCATTATGTTATGGCTTCAACTTGTTTTCTATTCTTTGATATTAAAATTAGTAGAAATATACCCATAAATGTATTAAAAATTTGCAACTTTTCTTGATGGTAAACCCTGTAGTGAATTCTTATAATTTTATGTTGCCTCAGCAACCATTGTGAGTACAGGTTTAACTTTCTCATACCAGAAGCAAGGCTCAGTCACCGTTGACACAGTTTCCAGTTCTACACCACACCCAAATGGCCCACGTCTGTGGCCAGGGATAAGAACTAAGATGCATCTCGCTTTCCTGCTTCCCTGCTTTCCCGCTGTTTCCTTTAAACAACGATTCAGTCATTTGGCCCCAAACCTCGAGTGACCCACACCCCGGTTCCTATATATACTATTAGTTGCCACAGGTGCACACGTACTCTCTGCCTGACTTCATGCCTGCCTCATATGACCCGGGGACATACTGTGCCCTGTCTGCCCAGGGTCTGTAAGTAAAAATCTTTCCACTTGTATCCTACTGTGGTGATGTTTGGAGTCTGTGTCTTCCATCTGAAGAACAGCAGCTGCTCCAGTCCAGGTTTTCCCGGGACAGCCTGGGAGAACATAAGATTGGGCTCCCAGGGCATAAACTGGACACGGGTCAGAGGAGGCGCAAGGGCGTCTGCCAGGATAAACAGGCTTCCCGTGTGAGGGACACCCTGGTCACGGGTAGCCCAACTAGGCATTGGGCCATCTGCCAGGTAAAAGAAGTATCCCGTGAAGGCGCACTGTAAACACCACGTCCACCCCTTCATTTCCCTAGGGCAGGGTTGCTAGCTGCTCTGGTACTGGAACCCCAGTTTAACTGGGAGCTCTCAAAACAAAACCCACTTACTCCCCTTGTACAATTACTCAAATGAAGGGTCCCAAAACCACTTAAAAAAAAAAAATAAAAGTGTTCCAGTACTGCAGAGCACACTGCCTATTGCCCAGTTCAATGTTTTACCAATTCTGAAAAATAAAAAATAAAATAAAAAGAAACCTAAAAGACTATGAAGACTGACAAATACATGCTTGGATGAAGACTAGAAGCACTCCTTGGGAGAAAACAGTTTGCTCATTTGTTGTTATCCAAAAGATATGATCAAGCTGTAGTACAAGGCAGACTTCAATTAACTCCCTTAAAATCTGAGGTGCAGCTGTGTGTGTGTGTGTGTGTGTGTGTGTGATCATTTTTTCTACTGCATTATTGTTTCTTAGTTCATTAATTTCCTCTCATTTTTATTATCTCTCACTTTCTTCTTTACTTTTTTGGTTCATTTTCTAACTTACTAAGCTATATCTATCCCACGAGCTTTGCTATGTATTGTTTTCATTATCACACAGTTCTAAGAATTTTTTAAAGTTCCATTGTGACTTCTTTAACCCATAAGTTATTTAGAAATGCATTTTATATTTCCAGATATACATAGGCGTTTATTTAACTTTTTGTTAAGTTCTAATTTAATTGCATTGTGTTTAAGATACATAATTCTATGTAATACTCAACTTTTGAAATTTATTAGTTTTCTTAACCTTACCCCTAGTGCATGATTGGTTTTTATAAATGTTTCACATATAATAAGAAAAATATATCCTCTCTAACTGTTCAATCCAGAACTCACATCCATTTGGACAAGCTCGTTAATTATGTTTTTCACATGTACGCTACCCTTGCTGATTTTTTTTTTTACTTGATCTGTATGAATAATAGAAGTATATTAAAATCCCCAAACTTCTGGCAAGACAAATCAAGAGAAAAAACAAATAATATTATGAATGTAAAGGGAAATATAACTAAGGATAACAGACATGGTAAGATAACAGTTGGCCCTCCAAATCCACAGATTCCATATCCCAAAATACTGTATTTTCTATCCACGGTTGGTTTAATATGTGGATGTGGAAACCCACGGATATGGAGGGCTGGCTGTACAAATATATGCTAGCAATTTTGAAAACTTAGACAACATGGAAAAGTTTCTTGAAAAAATATATATGCCTTATGAGATGTGACTGGAGAAGAAATAAA
Organism: Galeopterus variegatus; assembly: GCF_000696425.1. Taxonomy (NCBI): domain Eukaryota; kingdom Metazoa; phylum Chordata; class Mammalia; order Dermoptera; family Cynocephalidae; genus Galeopterus; species Galeopterus variegatus. The sequence continues at coordinate 231,681 of NW_007726789.1, read as the reverse complement.
AAGCTTGAGTAGTTCTGCAGCTATTAAAGATACTAAAGCAGTTGTTAAAAATCTTCCCACAAGGGGCCGAGTCCGTGGTGCACTTGGGAGAGTGCGGCGCTGGGAGTGCAGCAACGCTCCCGCCGCGGGTTCGGATCCTATATAGGAATGGCCGGTGCACTCACTGGCTGAGCGCAGTGTGGGCGACACCACACCAAGGGTTGCGATCCCCTTACCGGTCATGAAAAAGACAAAAAAAAAAAAATCTTCCCAAAAGGATGAGATTACATAATATGAATAGTTATAAGGATATACTCTTCTGGAGGTCAGGAGAAAGGTCAGGGCTAATCTATGTCAACATTTTATCAGAGAACAAGTAAAATATGAAACCACAATAAGAACTGTAAAATAATAATACAAATAATACCTTAAATATATATAGCAACAAAGGCTATTGCTGTTCTGAAAGTCCCAGCTGGCAACTTGCCCAGCCTAGGCTGCTCACCTGCCAATGTGCCAGGGGCACAAACTGTGCCCATCAAACCAGTCATCAACCAATACTACTCACAACCTCTGCCAGGAAGAACACCTTTGTAGGTGTTTAAGCATTTATGGAAATCAACGAATTCCGATAAAGAAAATAAGGCAATCATGGAAAGGAGGCATTTGTAAAGTTTTGGAGGTGTGAAAGGACTATTGTCAAAGATTTTTAGATTTTTTTGGTTTATGAGAAAGAAAGGTATCCCAGTTTCCCTATTTCCAGATATTACATATATTTTCAAAGCTCATCCCCATTCTTTATTTTCATTTATTAGGCTCATTTATTAGGCATCATTTTTAGGATACAGGATGAAGTTTAGTAGCTGAAACTAGCTGCACAAAAGAAGAGACCTTGAGCCTCTTTCTACACATACATATCTCTTCTTTTAGTAGCAGCACTGCACACTGTAACCTCGCTGAACCATCTGAGCAAACTTCAAAAGGCAATTCGACCACTCACCTGGATACAAGCTAGAGGCTCATTTGTCCAAATTGAATATCCACCAACTAAATATATTCTCCCATTATGGACAGCAACTCCAGATTCATTTTGGCCTAAAGTAAAGAGATTTGAATAAAACGAAAAAATAAATTCATTTCTTACATGTTTTAATTAACCCTTTGCCACTGAGGGATACAATTTCCCCCTGTGGCACACTATATATATTGCATGGGATTTTTGCAGCAACTAATCACTGCCTCCCACTACTTGGAAGAATTAAACACCATTTCTCAGAGAATGAGTCTGTGTCAGGTCAGAACCAGATGAAAACACTTATTAGCTAGCCAAGTAAGTAAATACACCATTAAATACAGCAATAGTAAGCCATATAGAATAGAGAGTTCTATACTGTGTCGTATACCATTAATATATAGTCGCGGAAATATGGTATGTGTTAGAGGTGCAAAACACCTCTTGTACCTACAAATGCTTTTTAGGCAAGTGCTTGTATATGTAAAGTAGCAGTCACAACCTCCAGAAGCCAATAAAACAGAGCCATGCCACGAATGAAGACAAATGGCAAAAAAGACTGATAAAGTTACTACCCTTCCTATCTTTACATATACAATGGTTTTAAGATTATATTAAAGTTTCTGAGCTGAGATCAGCCTGGATAATCCCTAGACACTGACACGCCAAAATGATGAAAGGTTTCCCTCCCATTTCAAAAAGACAGAAAATAACTCACTACCACATATTCTTCCCTGGAGGCCATCAGAGAGTGAAAGAGTCTCTTTTTATTGATGGGCTGACATGGGATTGACTGGGGTAATAAATAAGCTGGATCCTATAGCAGGCAGAATCACAGATCCAGGGATCGAGAGTATAAGGCACCACTAAAATTTAGAGTTAAGTACTTGTAGGTGGGCCTCAAAAATCATTTTGCGAAAACAATAACTCAATACAAAGTATCTAAATCTCTGGTTTAGACAAATGCCCAATGTTGCGTCCCCCAGCAGCAGGTATGAGTGACTCAGTGCCCATTCAGCACATTAAAATGACTTCAGGAACTAATCCAACCCACCAGTTTAAGTTTGTGATTATCCTGTTATTTGAGCAGCCCTGGAAAGGATCTAATCACTAGTGGATGTTAAAAACACAAGCTGACAAGGGAGAAAAAGTTCTCAGCTCCATAAAGAAACATGATGAGCACATTGTTCATTGCTTTTCCTTCATTCCCCTTTGGGATGAGGATGGTCCATACCTAGTGTTGCCCTGTAGTAACGCGTGGATGGGTATGTGTGGCCAGACAGGCAGCCAAACCCCTTTATGGAGAACTAAGGTTTAATTTCTAGGACAGTACACCAGAAACAATATTTGACAGTGACAAATAATGAAAACCATTCTCCTAAATTTCTGAACTCAAAAGAAATAAAAACACTAAAAGCAATGAGAATTAAAAAAAAAAATTGCTTGTGTAAAGAGTTAACTCTTTCAGTGCCTGGTTCCTCCTGCTTGTATCAAAGTTCCTATGTTAATACTGATTGATGATAATGGACTAGATATGCCTCTCAGCCATGTAACAATGAACATAAAGGTAATACAGGCTCTGAGAAACTTGATGCTTAGCCACCTGAATGAGTCCAGTTTTGTTGTGATATACATAAAGCACAACTTTCAGGTTAACAAATGCAAGTTGTTCTACCACTATGCACTTCATATGTAGAGGTGCACTAAAGATGTCTAAGAAAAATTTGGCAACTACTTGAATCTTTGCTTTTCCTGATTTACTTGATCAAAGGTACTTGCCAGTCAACAGGTTGAAATTACAGCGCGTCCATTGGTCAGTGTCTATGTTATAAGAATCTATATGACGCACAAGGATCCGGTCATTATTGTAATCTAGATCATTGCCTCCAAGAACATAAAGCTTCCTTTGGACAGCAGCCATGGAATGGTAGACCCTCCTCTGCAGCATGGGGCTGCGGCTTATCCACTTATTCTGAAAAATAAATTCAAGTGCATTCTGTTAATAGGAGAACTCCAGGGCAGAAAACAGCAGAGCGTGCCTTGTTAGTCGTGGTAACCCTAAAGTTTATTAATCACATTCTACCTGAATGTCGTTTATATACATTGAAAGATCTGGGCTTCTTAACATGAGAGCAAGTATAAAAGAACCACATATTCCAATTCTATTTTGCAACTTCCATAAGGCATTTCCTCTTGTTAGGATACATTTTACATTTTGAAATTTTCATGATGTTTACATTTATGTCACACAATTCAGAGAATTTACTCATGCACATTACTTAAGAGTGAAAGCACATGGCCAGGTATACTGTATACAGTAGTGTAATGATTAAGAAAACAGTCTCTGGATCCAGAATACCTAGGTTTATAACCTGTGTATGACCTTCAGCAATTTACCTAACCTCTCTGTGCCTATTTCTTCATCTGTAAAATGGGGATAATAATACCTACCTGATGAGTCTGTTGTGAAGATTAAATGAGCTAATATGCATAAAGCATTTAGAAAAATGCCTGGCATATAATAAATGTCCAATACATGTTCACTTTTTAAAAAATATTGTGATAATAATCACTGGGTACCTAAGGCCCCTAGAAAAACTAGAGTGGCTTTGTTGTTCTTGCCAAAAATTAACTTCCTGAGATCAGTGGAAAAGCTAAGATTTGGTTCAGCAATAAACCTCCCTCATTTGCTTTCTATTAGCTTCCTTTAACATATTTACAGTCACATCCGCTGCCACACTGGGAAAAGTTATTTTTAGGCATGCATTTATTTGTTTTGATAGAAGGCCAAGTTTTGTATGGTAACTTCAGGAAATGGTGAAACCTTCAATATTTGGTTCTAGGTCTCTCTCAGTAATGAGAAGGGTATGCTCAACCTCTCTTCAGATAAGGCACCTATTTAAAATGTAATGTAAATTGTAAAATTGGAATGAAAATCAAGTATGACTAATTTTAAATCTCAACTAAATAATGGACAGGTAACTAAACCAAATAATGCACAGGTAAATAAACCTAACCATTTTCTTTTTACATAAACACTAAACATACAAAGAACACTAAACATACTGGAAGGTTCCTTTCTGCCAAGAAAAATTTGGATTACGACCAGAAAAATCATATGATGTTTTGAATACACAGAATTTCACCATTTCACAAAGCTGTAAGGGAAGATGAATAAAACATCAACAATAATATCAAACATGTTTGTATAAACATTGGTCCATTCACTATAGGCATATATGCTAGCTCATTTCTAATTTCTCTTTTAAAAATACATTCCAGACAGGATAAAAAAAAAAAAAAAAAAAAGTGGTTTGTACAGATCAAAAGGCTTGCATTTATCTGCTCCCCCTGTTTGAACATGTCATAATAAGAATCTCCTTCCAATCAAACATCTTCTTTAATAAAACAGTGAAGCCTTTCAGATATTTTGCTAAGAAATAGCTTTAATATATTACACATGAGTGAATTTAACTCAAAACTCTGATGATGCTTTTCTTAGGTGCTTTCTAAGAGACAACCCATCACAGTATTAGGAACCAATGTTTGCATTAGCAGTCCGGTCCCCTGCCACAAGACTATGGATGCCATCTGGTTTGCAAAGACTGCCTGCATCCCCTGATTATATCTTTAGCTTCCTTTACTGCAGTGCCTGCCAGGTGAGCCGCCAACCGCTGCAAAGGCAAAGAAACAGAGAGGCCTGGTGGGGTCATTCTTAATAAGCTAGCGTGTGAATACTAATCAGTGGTGGGGAAGCAGAGGTCACCCAGCCTGCCTGTTGGCAGGTAGCGATGTGCTCTGTGGCAGATGGCAGGCATTATCGACTCTCCACAAAGGCCTAGATGAGAAATAAGCACCAGGGCTGAATGATAGAGTTATTGAGATTCTGAGCAAGATGCAAGCAGATGTGATGTTTGCCAGTACCCACCGTAAACAATATGCCAGCAGAATTTTTAAAAAGAGCATGTGTGTACAAACATGAAACAGAACTCATTTGAAAAATATTAACACCTTCTTCGTCTTTAACCACATGTGCACCAAACTCAAGCAACTGCAATTAATGATCCCTCTTGAGGCAGCTGACCCATGGACATTAGGTCTCTGAAATCTACAGCTTCTAATGACATCAGGAAACACACTCGCAAAGAGAGAAATGCCTTCATTAAATTCAGAACCAAATAAATTGTCAAAATAAAAAAAAATACCAGGTACGCTGAGGTCACTATACACATACATTTGGTGGCCAATCTTCACTCAGATTGCAAAAGCCAACCTGTTGTTTCATATCCCATTATCTTCAGCTGATGAATATTAAACCCCTATATTAAATCATTTTGGAATATTGTCATGATCAAGAAAAATATTTACACTACCAAAATCATAGAAATGGCAAAATTCAGCAGACATTTGCCAAAGTCATACATAGATATTTTGGTAGGGGAAAAAGAATAAAAATAGTTCTGGGAGAAAAAGTCATTAAGTGTGCATGAGAAGTAAACAGAAGAAGGGACAGGCATCATCAAAATGCTTCTAATTCAGGCCCCACTCCAGCTGATAGATGAAAAACATACTCAAAGTCTTCAGATACTTCTACTTCAGACTTGCCCTAGATGCTGTGCTAGGACATTTTGGTTATATTAAGTTAAGTAATATTAATTTATTTGAAGTCATAAGCATATTCCCCTCCTAGAATGCTACCCATTCCAGAAAGACATAGCAGCAGGACAATCAAAATCCTTTTTACATTACACAAAACTCTGAAAGAATGAAGCATTGTGTATCGCATAAAGTAGGTAATAAAATAAGAGGAATGTGGGGCCCCCAAAAAAATCTCTTTATAAATATTGCCTTATACAAAGTTCTAAAAACTGGTGTAAAATGAATGACATTCTTATTTTAGTAAGTATCACAAAGAACCAGCTAAGTTTGCAATAAAGATCTAAAACTGAGCCAGACAAAAAAAGTTTCCTATTGGAATTTTTTGAATTTAAAAAATGTGTACTATTACAATACTGACCAAAACATTACATTTGCCCAGCTTGACTAAACTAGACAGGCTGCTTCCTAACTCTAGGCTTTCTTAGAGCATTTACTTTAGAAAACTTACAATTGTAAATTCTTTCTCTGCCTCTTTGAGAAGTAAATCATTTTAAAAGCTGTTTTCCACTTTTACAATCCAAGAGTATTTTCCTTAATGACCTGGGAGCCATCTCCTTGAAATGTAACCATTAAGGAAGACTGTGCCCTATCTCCCAGTTTCTATGGGAGTACAGGAGCCTAACTTTGATAGACACCAATTAGCAAACACAGATGGCCTAATCACAGAGAAAAAATTTGCAAACTCAGGAATAAATGAATGTGCTTAACACCCAGTGATCAACCTTTCTGCAAAAGTCCTTCAGTACTTTTCCATGAACTCATCTAGTGCTTAAAACACATCCTCTTAAAAACCTCTTGTTTTGATGGAGTTGATTTCAACCTGCATTCTGATCTCTCTCCCCTATTGCAATAGTCTTGAATAAAGTCTTTCTCATCTGTTTAACTTTGTCCAGTGGAATTCTTGCTGTGATGGTTCAAGTACTTTGAATAGGTCACCACCATCAACTCCATGGCCAGGAGTCAAGTCAACTAGAATCTAGAGGATTAGTGCCTAATCCTCAACTGAGCTGGAATAATCAATCAATACTAATGGATACATAAAGGGGAGGGAACCTGTCCAGGCCCATCACTGCTTTCCCACTCAACCTCAGTAAGGAGATTATATCTTTCATGTAATTGACCTTGGCTATTATTAACTGGAGGGCTATTTTTTTCTTTCTGAAGATTACAAACATTTTTAAGAGCAACAAAAGCTCTGTCTGTAGAGGAAAAAGAACAAAGAGAAATGAGCTTCCTGCCCTCAAAGAAAGTCTTCTCTGGATTACTCATTGAATGTCTCATCTCTAAAATAAAATTTTAAAGAAAGAAACATACTTAAGAAAGCTGAGGCTTAAAATTCTACATAGAGTCAAGATGTATATCAAAATAAATAAAGAGGTATGTTTGCTTTTACTCCCAATCTTCCCTTTCTAGTGTGATTAGAAAACGGAATGTTCAATAATTCTTTCTCAGCATAACTACACGAGAATAATCAGTATCAAAATAAATAAAGAGGTATGTTTGCTTTTACTCCCAATCTTCCCTTTCTGGTGTGATTAGAAAACGGAATGTTCAATAATTCTTTCTCAGCATAACTACACGAGAATAATCAAATCCATTGAGACCTCACAAGTCTTCAAGGTTAAAATGATTGCCAGTGCTTTTGATCTGGGCCATAAACACCAGATTAATGTCCAGCTCACCTAAAATCATTTCTCCACTTGAAAGGAAACAGAGCATAAACTCCCACCCATTATTTTAAAACTCTGAAAGTTTTTCTACTTGTTTTAGAAATATGAGACCAAATTAATATCTACTGCAGTAAACCATCTGTTTTATGACACTATTTGAAAATATTTACACTACTGTATGTATCAGATTCTGCCCATTATAGATTAAATGTACAACCAAGGATGAGAATGTAGTTATTACATCCCCTCTTCCAAGAGGAGAGAGAGAAAAACACAATTTATCTCCATGCTCTTCAGAATTATTATTTACTGTCTTCCACAGATGCATCTATAGTACAATGTTTTTTTAATCTGCGCTCTGTAATTAGATTCCTTATAACAACAAACAAATTGTCACACACAGACAATGTTTAAAATGAGATATCAGATTACTAGTTGGGAATAAAAATAAAAGTCCCAGTTAGTTATTTGGTTGATTACCCCTAGAATGTTAAACCACAGGAGGTGCCTAACAAACCTAGTGCGGTAACTTTTGCATAGGAAAACCTTAGAAATTGGTTCTATTGCTTTCCCCTTTGAAATAATTTACAAATGGTCATTTAAATAAAATCCACTCCTTTAATTTATTTTTTAAATAAATTTACAAAAGAAATCCAAGTTTGCAGCCCACACTTCTCTAGCAGTGTTACTCATTTACAGTGCTTTATCATCACAAGCCCTTCACATAACACTCTTCACTTTTAGATTAATCTGCTGAAATGAGATTCTAAGGATTTGCATACAGATTTGACTATACAAAAATAGATATGGAATTAATAATAGTCTCTATATGTTTTAATTTCTACCAGACTGGAGTACCCTTGCCTGCAGCAGTATTCCTGGCTTTAAAAGTCATCAAGCTGATTTGTCTGCTCTGGGTTATGATGCCACATGCTGCTATACTGTCCCCTGCAATCAAAGCACTTGCAAAGATAGATTCCATGCCTTCCTCTATTGAGTATATTTTATAGATTGGCAGTTTTGATCTCCCTCCCCCACCCCAGGGGGGATAATCTGCATCTTAACAGCTTTGCATAGATACATCTGTCATTAAATATGCCATCTTGAATCAGCATCCATTTTTAAAATCAAGTTTTCTCTAACTTTCAAGTGCCACAGTCAAAGTTAAGACTTTTCAGCCAAAATTGAAAATGAGCAACCTGTCTTATACTTTTGAACTGTGACGTAAAGATATACTGCAGGTTCCCCCAAAGTCAAATAAGTCTTTAAAAATTGCCAGAAGGAATGAAAAGTTACCACTTTGCTACCAGCAGTGAGAAATGCTTTCTATCATCAAGACAAGAGTAAAGCATTTTTCTTAAGCTTTCCTGTACAACTCCCCCTAAAATGTTGTGACAAATGGATGAATGCATACCGGAGAGAGAATGACAAGTGACTGCCAAACAAGCAACCTTTGTCTTTGCTACCAAAATCACCTACTCTCAAACTCATATTGTGCTCAAAAGCAACAACTGGTCGATGTTAACAGGGTCTATAAAATAGGTGCTTACAAAAACTGCTGTCACTGCTCTTTGGTCGAAGTGGGTCAAGTCGGATGGCACTGCTAATTTTTTTTTCCTAAGGACAAAAAAATACATGTTGATAATAGAGAGTCCTGCAGTAAACTCTAGGAGAAGCCCATGGTTCCTAATGCAGTGCTGGTGCACAACTAAGACAGAGAAGGATGCAAAAAATTGATCATTTCCATGCTCATAGATTGGAGCATGCTCCAGCTTGGAATTCTGCCAGCAAATTCAGGATTGAGGAAAACCAACTCAAGTTCTCTGAAACTCTCTTGGAGGCCTGCAGTGCCCAACTTCACGGTGGTCTTCGGGAAGAGTTTCTGGACAGGCTGTGGGATTAAATGGACTCTTTTGTGAATGTGTCCTTGGGGGAGCCATTTAACACAGCCAAGCTCAGGTTCCTCATACGCAAAACAGAGAGGGCTACATCTTCCTCATGGGTTTTAGATGAACTAGAGCACATGGCGTGGAGGCAATCCATAAGGGAAGTTTACTACAATACTGTAGCCATTTGTTTATTGAAATTTCTTACCATTTCCATAAAACGTACAAATACCTATGTGTGGAATACTGAACTAATAAATGAGTGAATTTTTTAGTCTGAAGTAGATTTCCTGTGATTTTTTTCCTAGTAACCAGAATTACTGGCTGGTTTATGTGGGTATCCAAGGACTTTTTTCCTCTTTAATAGTTTAAGCTCCTCTTCCACAAACTTGCTCCAATTATCAAAAGACTAAAACTTCACAATTAGTTTAATCACTTAAAGAACGACCTGGCATTAAGTCTGACTTCATTTTAGTCTTTTTTTTATAGAACTAAACTTATTAGCCCTTGGTAAAAGTGACATCATGGGAATATTTACAATAAATGCAAAAATAAATTTTTGTATTATGTATTTTTAGATAATGTTAGACTGTCCATATTTTCAGGATATTAATAATACTACATAAACAATTATAGCCAACAGTATTTTTACTAAATTAGCATTTTGAATAGGAGCATACTTAATTTATGTGTTAAATTCAAACTAGTATCCATATTATTTCTGTCATACTTCAGGAACCCACACAAATGACTAAGTAATTAATATACTCAAAACCTGCAAAAAAAGTCTCAAATTTGCAAAATATCTATAAAGAAAAGGTTGCAGCACTTGAAAATATAAATTATATTTATGTCATCTAGAATGAACAGGTATAAACTTATGACCCAGAAATATGTAAAGTATGTACCATGTGTTGTTTTAAATAAATAAAATGATAAAAGAGTAAAATCTCCCACAAGGCGGATGTCAACTAGGGTCACCTACCCTTGAAAAATCTCAATAAAATTTAATCTAATTCCCGTTCCTCATTCTGTAGAAAGTCAAAATGCTGCCTCCAAAGATTTCTGCACATTCCCAGCAGAGTTATACTCTCGAGGTCACCTCTGTCTGTATATTTAGTGTCCTGGCTTTGCTGCATTCTAGTTGGGCTTTTTATCTCCCTCCCACCATCAACCAAATTCTTTAGCCATTTCCCATTTCCATGATGTAGCCTCATTACATTACCGTTAATCATCTCTCCTCTTGGGAATAAAAGAAAATAACTTTGCATAATCTTAATAGAGCAATGCAGCTCACACTTTATGCTACCCTCTTCTTCTAGACCCATCTAGACAGACACAAATGGATCATCTAAACATAGGCAGTTCTCACCATGAGAGGAATTCTGGAGTCAACAGTTTGGACATTTTTTTTTTTGGACTACTGTACTGAAACTACCAACTTTAATGGCCAGTAGCCTACTATACTTATAACATGTAATCCTTTCAGAAAACAATCATCTAGCTTAAGCCATATTGTCACTAAGTTTCTGTTTACATTTTAACTTTGTGTTGCTGTTTATGTCTGAGAAACTGAACTACAGAAGCACAAAAAGGAAGACATTACATGTCTCAGTTCTGTGCCCTGAGAGAGACAGTGAAGCACTTAAAGACAATCAAATGCCTGTTGATTCTAAACAAATCTCCAGGGATCATTTTTCTTATGTGTATCATTTACTTTCAGTTGTATCATTTGGAAGTTCTGTTTTACAATTTAAACATGTTTTTCAGACATTTGCTGTAATGATGAACAACTAGTGGTTTAGTGGGAAAAGCACAGTTTAAAAAACCAGAGAGACGGGTACAAAGCTACAGTTAGATAGGAAGAATAAGTTATGATGTTCCATTACATAGTAGAGAGCTAGAAAAGAGGATCTTTAATGTTATCACTACAAAGAAATGATAAATGTTTCAAGGGATGGATATGCTAACTACCCTGATTTGATCATGATACAATGCATACATGTATCTAAACATCACATTGTACCCCATAAACACGTACAATTTTTATGTGTCAATTATAAGCAAACTAAACAGAGACATGGAGTTCAAATTCTAACTTTGTCAGATACTAGCTGTGTGATCTGGGAAGTCATTTTACCTCTTTAAGCCTCATTTCCTGGGAAGTGATATGAGAATAAACCAAGTGCTATTTCTTCAGGATACAGGTAGGTCGGTTTAGGATGAAAGCTTTGTTAATTATTTTTGGATGATGTAGGTGACCTGACACTTTCTTTCCTTCAAACCATTTTAGCTTTTCAAAAAGCATCGTAGAATAGTTGATTTCTGTTTGACTTCCATCTCAGTTCAATACTGTAGTGGTTTTGTTTTAATCTCTTTCAAACGGGGAGGCAGGGAGCAGTAAAGGTTGGAGCAAAATGAAAAGAGAAAATGTAAGTGCTGGGGCAGCTGGTGGCTAGAATCTAAAGCAACAAATACTTACTTCTTTTCTTTTTTTATTCCTTTTTGTCTTTTTTTACTGACTGGTAATGGGATCGCAACCCTCGGTGTCACGCCCGTACCAGGGACCGGCAACGGGATCGCAACCTTGGTGTTGCGCCCACACCTCGCTCAGCCAGTGAGCGGGAACTGGTCTGTATGTGGAATCCAAACCCTTGACGGGAGCGCCACTGCACTCTCAAGCGGCGCACTATAGCAGTGCACCATCGGGCCGGCCCTCAGAAGGCTTTTCTAACTACACAGGAACACTTAGAGACATTCAGCCCTGTAAAAAGTCACTGTCATAGTGAGTTATGGTTAATGATGGGAATGTGTCCATTCCCCACAGTATGAAGACAGGAAAAACATCAAAAGTGCTGAAAAGAACTCTCTTTCAGCGCACTCTCCAGTGCGCCACTGGGCTGGCCCCAAATACTTAGTTCTTAGTGAACGTTCCAATTCACTAGGAACTTTTAAGTGAACATATCAAGTTATCAAGCTCCAAACCTCTTCCAGGCAGGTGGCTTCATCATGTGACAGCTGCCTCAGGGGAAACAAATGGGCATTATGTTACATACTTACTCCCACAACACTCATGGCTCCCCTTCAAGCAAACCTTCCATCCTGGACTCTCACCTAACTGGGATCCCAGCTTGCTGAACTCCTTCCAGTAGGATCCTCCAGGCTATTCTCAGCCTAGAAACTTTCCATCACAAGTGAACCAAGGATCTGCCTTCTCCAGTTCTCTGCGGAACACCACCAAAAAATAGGCAGAAATTTGCAAATGGGGCCATCACAATTTTTTGGTTTCCAATCTTAAATATGGGCTCTGAACACTTAATTATTTATTAACCTGTCAGTCCCCTCTCTGTTTTCTCTCAGAGGCTTTTTCTAAGCACTCTTCTCAGGCTCTCTACCTAGTTCTGACATGGCTCAATCTCAACAGAGCACTCCCGTCTCTTACTTAAATCCATCAACAAGGAACCTCCTCAGGTTCCTGCCCCTCACTGTGAGCTTACCTACTGCCACACTCATCATCTCCTTTCCTCCAGGCTTAGACTTTGATGGTCTCTTTCTTCCCATGTGCAAGACCCAACCCCCTCTCCAACTCCTTCCTGCCTGTTAAGGACTCTATGTCTCTTGTGGATATTGTATCCCCAGGACTTGTCACCATTCCTGGTACCTAGAAGATGCTCTCAGCATTTACCAACCAAATGGATGCCCCTCTTCCCCAAATCTTCAATTTCACTCACTTCTTTCCCTTTTCAACAAATTTGATTAATACATTTTCATCCTTAAAAAAATTTTAAAATACTCCTTTGGCCTTGGATTTCCTCTTCTAGCTATTCTCTTGTGTTCTCAGCCAAACTTCCCCCTTTCTTCCCTCTTTTCTTTCCTTCCTAATCTCCTTTTTTCTTCTTAAAGCCAAAATATTGTTTATTAATTTATAATGAAAGAATGTGGCTGTCTTATGGACTGAAATATGTGTGTACCTAGAAACGGCACATTCTCTTCCTGTACATAGGAGTATACAGGAAGCCACATGATAATTGGAAAATTGTCTGATAAGCTCAGATTGAGGGAATGAAGCTAAGATGAGACCCTGTTCATGGGTAACAGGCAAAGAGGGCCTTTATCCCAATGTATTCTACACCTGTGGTTTCTACTTTACTTTCTTTTTTTTTTTTCCTTTTTGTCTTTTTTCGTGTCCGGCAACGGATCGCAACCCTCAGTGTCGCGCCCGTACCGAACCGGGACCGGCAACAGGATCGCAACCCTCGGTGTTGCTCCCACACCTCGCTCAGCCAGTGAGCGGGAACCGGTCTGTATGTGGGATCCGAACCTTCGGCGGGAGTGCCGCCACACTCCCACCGGGCCGGCCCTCTACTTCACTTTCCAATCAAACCTTAAACTACAGTATTCTAGTTTTCACCTTCTTCCACTGCATTGAAAAATGCAGTGGCAATAGTTTGGACCTTGATGTCCCTGTAGTATTGGACAGCTCTCACTCACCGCACCTTTCTGTTTGGGTTTTGGTTTTACCCCTCCTCCTCCTCCTCTCCTTTGACCTCCTCCTCCTCCTTCTCTGACCTTGCTCATCCTGCACTCTCAGCCTCCTTCCTTAGTCCTGCCCCCCCCCCACACACACACACTGTACCCTCCTTACTAGTGTTTCCCAACCTTTTGCCCTTGGCCTTTTTCCAGACAATCTCTTGCCCATCTGTCTCCTCCCACTTTCTTCCTCCTCTTCATATTATCTCATTTACATTTGCTCTGAGAAACAGAAGACAAGGTCCTCTCTCTGAGTCTGAGGGGAGGGGATCATGAAGAAAGTGAGGAAGTTAGAGCCAGTGGAGGAGAGGGGTGAGAGAGTGGGAATAGGGTATGGAGAGGCTGAGAGTGCCACTGTGCTTGGTGAGCTGGGTATATACCCACCCCAAGCCCACAGGCTCAGCTGCCCAGGTACAGGCAAAGACAAAGTGGTTTGCTGCACTTGTCCAACACTGCATGTTTTGCTAGAGAGCAAAAGAATTATTGAAATGATTCGACCATAAAGTTCAAACGTGAGGACAGGGAGGAGTCAATGGATAAGTAGAAAATGGCCAATGGCCCAGTTAGGCTGGAGGTGCTACCTTTCATACCACCTGCAATAATTACTCCCTGCTTTGCACTACTTCTGTACTCTGGAAAGACTTCTATCATTGCCCATCACCTTCTATATTATAATTATCTGTTTAAAAGTTCGTTCCCTCTATTATACTCTACTTTGTTGCTCCAGCACTATTCCAGAACAGGATTTAGAGAGGTTAAAAACTTTGCTCAGATCTCATGATTGGTAAGAAGTGGAGGAAGTCTCACGTGTGTATGTGTGACCAGGGTCTATGATCTCAGCCCACTACAACCTGGTCTCTGCTACGCCTGATGTTAGCTCCCAATATTTTGTATATAATTGTTTAGATGCAAGTAAAATGATATCTGCACAGATATAGTAAAGTAAAGCAATGGTATTTTTAAAATGTTAATGAAATTTTACATTGTTCTAATTTTAATGATTAGAAAAACCAAAGTCCCTTTATTAGGTTTGAATAAATTGAAATTACTTAAAATGGGGCAATGCAAACTTTATATAAATTTAATCAAGACGAAAATACACATAGCTTCTAGGGAGTTGAAGAAGCTTTAACAAATGTTCTTTCATTAATGAAATATCTGAAATACCCTTTGATTGTCAGCTCCTAGAGGGCAGGAATTGTGTTTGCTGAATTAATCTTATTTATCTATGTCCCAGCACTACACTTTATAAGGATGTAGTATTCAACAAGAGAATCAAGCAAGCACTAAATATTGCTTTTGACTAAATGCAATAACATTTTTCTTATTTTTATAGTTTTAAAGTACTAATTTTGTGGTTAGTTTCTCATCTTGCTGCCATTTGATAAAAATGAAAAGATAAGTTGTTTTGAAAGATAAGCTCAGGATTAATTTTCCCTCACAAACAAACAAACAAACAAACGAAACCAAGGATCTTTTTAGTAGTTCACAAACTACACCTTACAACAGAGCATATATTTTAAAACACAGCTGCAAAGGATATTTAATGCTTGTTTTACTTCAATACTATGAATTTCAAATTGAAATGGAAAGGGACATTTGTGAATTGGGTCACAATGTGAAATGCTACAGGAGCCTGTAAAATTTGACTATCTCTAACATCTTAAATTAAATGCAAATGGGGATATCCATGCAGCCCAATTTTCTGAATTCCTCTTTGCTTGTCACATCTTTAAAACTATGGACAGGTTTCAAGATGTCCTGACCCCAAAATGACCAGAAAAAGGGGGAGGGAGAGAGCACTCTCGAAATGTTGAGTCTCTAAAGAAGAGTCTCTATTCATTTTGTGTTCTCTGGAACAGAACTAAGCCCCTAAAATCCACATTCTATAATCCATACCACCTCCACCTCTGGCAAAGCTTGCAAAATATCAGAAGGATGGAGATGACTCAATCTCTCATCAATTAAATTGGAAATACTTGATTATTTGGTAAAGGATAAAGAATAGCTTCCAACATTTTCATCTGTTCCAATAAATCAGGTTAACACTTCTAAATCAATCATAGGCAGGGTGAAATACACCTGTCTTTTTTTTTAAGGGGCCCATTAGCAAATCTAGTCACCCCTCCCTATTCGTGGTTAGATTCACAATTGATTTATTATAAGCTGGGCCCGAGGAAAGAGGCAGACGACTGAAGGTATTAGAAATGTCACTGGCGATTTCCTCTTCTTTCCAATTAAAGGTATTGTACTGTACACAGGAAAGTGAATTTCTCATCTTGAGTACACAGTAGGGAGAAACAAACCTGAGAAAATTGTGATTGTTTTCATTAAATATGGTTAACACAAGCAGCATACATTAGTGCAAAAAAAGAACAAAGAAAAAGCATTTCCTTTCACAGTAGGAGAAAAACAAAGTGAGATAGCAATAAGATCTGTAATAAGTTGATAGATTTAATAAAATGGAAATGGAAACGTAGACCCACATTGAAAGGGAAGTGAGCTTGACACCAGGATGATGGAACTAAGATGAACTTCTGTGCTTTCTTAAGCCCCACTGAAGAAGGTATTAAGCAGATCATATCCTTAAGACTATGTAATGGAAACTACAGCATTTTTTTTTTAAGCTAGGTTTTATAACCAAAAAAGAAGGAATATTTATTAGAATATTTATGGGAAATTCATATGAAATTTGGAAAATGCAATGCAAAATTTAGGAATACAGTACATTAACTAAATGAGTCAATGGAAGTAATGTATATTGAGAGAAAACATAAATTGCATTGATTTTGTAATCCCATCTTTTCGTTGTTCAAGTACAGACAGATCTGTTTCTTCTTTTAGCAAAGACTTATTTGCAGCCTAGTTTGAAGTTCTTCAGCAAAGCTAACAGGGCAGAGCCCTGGTAGTTATTTTCTTAACTGCTGAAGTATACATTTAAAGAAAAAGGAATAAGTCACTAGATAAATTAGATAAATGAGGTTTTTATTTAAATATATCTACATATACTAACACACACACACATTTCTAATGTTTATTTGGTATGTATGACCAGTAACTATTGGGTCCACTTCATTTATCCTCCTCCTTAGTCCTAGTCTTAATTTTATTCGTTAATTTATTGAGCACTTAAACCCTGACACGAGCTAGGTTTTGTCAGTGAAAAATCAGTGAATTTCCAATAATTGAGGCATCATCCACAGAAACTGAGACTGTGACTATTTCCCTTGTTATTGAAGAACAGCAGAAGGAAAAATAGGCAGAATCCAAACAAATTTAGTTTAAATGCAAGGGAGAATTTTGTCCAAGTAGGTAGTAAAAAACTAGAGATGATTATTGACAAAAGCTGAAAAGCCTTTGCCGGTGTACTTAAAAGTGATTATTCTAAGTACAAACATCAAAGTTACTCTTAATATTTAAGTTATTTGATCTTTCTATTCCTCTTTGTCTTTGATGACACAAGAATCCAACAAGTTCCATTTGGGTTACAAAACGGGTATCCTCCAACTGGGAGAAGATGCGACTTCCTCCTGTTAGAGGCACACCTTTCAAAGGAGAACACTTGAGGTCTTTCTCAATAATAGGATTGAAAACATAGGTTGATAGTGTGATGCAGATAACATATGCCACACAGACTCCTTCTGTACAAGCAAAAAGGCAGCTATGAGGGGCTGGAAGGCATATGTGGGTGTGGATGAAATAAGAGTGGCAATGAGTGGATAACTGCCGAAGTGGGGTTCTCAGTACATGGGGTTCATTATACTATTCTCTCTACTTTCTCCATAATCAAAACGTTTTTTGGAAAGAAAAAAAAAAAGGTAAACTAAAATAAAGCTCAAACTGTGTACCCACCAGTAATCAGTAAGAACAGGAGAGTAAATAGAAATGAAGGTTTAGGATAGCATGAGTAAGTACTATCACATATAATACAAAAACCTTATTTTAGTAACTTAAATCCCTTCCCTCAATGCACAGCATAACTATTACCTGGATATATATCCATTGCTATACCCAGCAAAATGGATTTACTGGGCTTGACTTCTCCTGCCTTGTCTGATGAAATGGCTCCTAGTCGGGCAGCCAAGAGTGGAAGAAAAAGCAAAGCAACCTAGATAAACCACAAGCTGTGCAATATAATCCATGA
This sequence comes from Galeopterus variegatus, assembly GCF_000696425.1. NCBI lineage: Eukaryota > Metazoa > Chordata > Mammalia > Dermoptera > Cynocephalidae > Galeopterus > Galeopterus variegatus. Next base: position 213,801 of record NW_007726789.1, on the reverse strand, counting down.
ATAATCAAGAGCTGACAATGTGAACAACAGAAGGTTTGGTAGAAAAACAGGTGTGATGGACCATTAATTTTCATCTTGAATTTTTACTCCTGTAATCACCCAGAAAGTCACAGAAAGGTCAATTACTTCCAATTACATTGTTCTCTATAGAGTAGGTGCTCAATAAATGAATGTTAATTAGCTAAAATGGCATCCTTTGCTCAATTGTTCAATTACACATGACCACACTAACAAAGCTTGACTTTTAAATGTATACCTCAAGGAAAGTGTTTTTGATAAATCCAACATATGAGGCATGTTCTACCTGATATCCAAAGAAGACCATCAGCCACATATCCAGCATGACATGAAAGGGATCGGTCAAAGGACTGCACAAAAGTCCATTTGTTCTTCTTGGGGCAATATCGCTCCACTGTAGGCAGAACCTGGCGCAGTTCATTTCTGCCCCCAACTGCATAGAGGCATTCATCCACGGCTGCCAGCACGAAGTGCTCCCGGCAGTTTTTCATGGATGCTATCTCTGCCCAGGAATTACTGCGGGGATCATAGCGACAAGCAGTCCTCACGGCACAGGAACGGCCACTGGCATGCTCAACTTCCCCTCCTGCTACAAACAGGAAGTCGCCCATGACTGCCACACAGTGGTGGCTCCTGCCCACGGGCATGGGAGCCAGCTCACTCCAGTTGGCAATGGCAGCTATGAGAGCATTCTCCTGATCAACAGGATTGAAGTACCGAAGTTCCTTGACTTTACAGACCTCACGCTTTTTCCCACCAATGATATACAGAGTGTCGGACTGAAACCGCGGTTTGGTCCTGCGAGTCTGCCAGACGGGCTGTGCATAGATGCTCTGATGGTATTCCAGGGCCTCGTTGACAAGGGCTGTTGCGGTCTCACTTGCTTGGACGAGGGGGTGCGACAGGGCAACTGTATGGAGAGTATCCACATCCATAAGGCCAAAGCGGATGTACTGCAGGAGCTCATCCATGTACTGGTAATGGCAGCTGTGTTCCAACCACCTCAAGGCTAGCTGAAACAGAGGGAAGTGACATGAGAGGACAATACAAAGGTAGGAGAGAAAGAGCAAGAGCAGTGGCAAACAGGCGGATCACCATGCATTCTTTCAGACATTTAATACCATTTTAATACAATTTTTCTTTCTTTTTGTCTTTTTCGTGACTGGTAAGGGAATCGCAACCCTTGGTGTGGTGTCGCCTGCACCGCGCTCAGCCAGTGAGTGCACTGGCCATTCCTATATAGGATCTGAACCCGCGGCAGGAGCGTCACTGCGCTCCCAGCGCCACACTCTCCCGAGTGTGCCACAGGGCTGGCCCAATACAATTTTTCTTACAGTGTAACACTGGAATATTTTGATACCCAGATGAGAAACTTTTTTTTTTCTGTATTATGAGAGACACAAAAGAACTCAAGACATTGTTTTAGGGTTTAGAAACTATGTTAAGCAACACTGAGGAGGGCTTAGCATATCATTAGGAGTGAATGGCAATTGCTTTACAAAAAATAAAAACTGTGTTGTAAAACAGCCTGTTCCCTTCTGTTTCATGCCTTAGAGGCTTGGTACACCCCACCACCAGGAAATGTCAACAGTGAGCACTGTCATCACAGCTCAAGTAATATATGTCAACCTGTGAGTCAAAGTGCTGTATCAATATGAGTAACATAAGAAAATATGTGATCATCTGAGACCACAGGGTGTACTTGAGAGAAAATCAATATGACACTAGTAGAATGATTTAGAAAGAAAAAAGACGTTTAACCCCCTCCCCTTTGGGAGATATAGCAGTCAGGAAGCAAGAGAAGAAAAGAAAGATAGCAACCTATCAATTTTAATTTTTTATCTCAATCAGTTTTCACCTTGAGAAACTGGAGGTGTGTTTCTGCACATGTAAGTTGTTATCTGCACATGGAAGAGGCTGGAAATTTGTTAGAGCTATTTTCACAAAAACAGGATATAGAGGAGATTACCTTTGTATTATGGACACAAGAGCAGAATGTAACTCTAACCTTTCTATTTCCTCTTGCAGACTCTTTCAAGAAGGAAAGGAGTAAGAACTTTTGGCTCCAAGCAAAGAGAATTTCTTAAAACTAAAGCAGGTACATTAAATCACAAATAACAAAATTAAACAATATTTTTAAAAAATACCATCCACAAAAAAACAATTCATTTATAGAGCATATGAAGCAATTTAATTAATGTGACTTAATATTTAAGTTTGACAAACCTTCCCATATACCAACATAAAGAAGTATACCTAATATTTCCAATCAATATATTTGATATGAATTATTCTCAGCAGCATTTACATTAAGCTAGATCTCCTGGACAATACAGATGTGGATCTGAAGGAATTAGCAAGAAAAAGTAAAACAATGAATTAGAATATTAAATAATTTTACTGTGTTTTACTTGCTTTCTGACCCATGGAATCGGGGTTCTGGACTTCCCTGTTTAGATCATGCATATCACTGGGGGGATAAAGGTCCTCAGGGGAGGGAGAAGGAAATATGATACTCTTAGACCTCTGCTCCTTGGCAAACACAAGCTGGGTTTTCATCCTGGTAAAAAGAGTCACTAAACTCTCTGAGAAACTAGATGATTTCAGACTTTCAGAGTTTCTGCATCCATTTGGTTGCAGGTGCTTTGGGGGCTTGTCTTAGCTTCCTGAATGAAGTGAATGAAAGAAGTGAATTTACTTCTGATATGCAGTGAACTGCATCTTTTAATGAATTACAAAGTGAAGAGAAATGAAAAAAGAATATCACTGGGTACCAAGGAGGCAGACCCGTGACACTCTAGATGTTTTTCCAGAAGGCAGCATTTTTTATTTATATAAGGCACCAACCTGATGAAAAAATATATATCTGCATATGGTAACATCAGCAATAATCAAAGACATTGCAAAAGAAAAATACCAGTCATCAATCACCGATTGTCTGCCAGAAGCAGAGAGAGTTCCCACATGCAGCATCCTAGACTTTCTCCATTCTAATTTTAGAAGATTCAAGGGATGGGGTTCCAATTATTTCCTGGGGGAGACAATTCAACAACTTAAATGATTTTCCATTCTTTGCCCACACAGCTCTCAAAAGTTCTGAGGGATAAAGTCACTGTGCTCAAGGTTATTTCTTTGTATCAGGTAAAATTTTTTGAAACTTAATCTTTGATATTGCTCTAATTTAATCAAGTAATTCCAGCTGATATTGCTTTGCTCTGTAACCAGTTTCTTAGCATCCTAATGTCCTTATAGTTCTGCATGTTTTGTACAGATACTACAGTAGATAGCACTGGAGAAACATTAGATAAATATCCATGTGTCCATAGCCTCTTTTTATAGCATAGTACTGCCCATTTAATTATTTTCCCTCTCCTCATAAATCAGTTCTTCCTTTGCCATAATCAATCTTCTACCCTTCTCTGAACACTCTATAGTTTATCTTTATCTTTCTAGGAAACAGTGTCACTAACTGCATGAGAGGCATATAAGCCTCAACTATGCTCTGCTTTTAAGGAAATCTCTAATGAATCAAACTGGCAGTGGAACAGTGACCACTGTTACCTGTTACTGATTAATTTCTGGCTTTCTGTCTACTATCACCTCACGTCACATGTGTCATGATGCTTTCCACATTCGATTTCCCCAAATACAATGTATTACAGAATATTTTGTGCATATGCATTAGTTTGTATTTTCTGGGATAATTTTAACCTTATTTCTTTCCAACATTTCTAACTTCTCACAGATTTCACACCTTTATCATTTATAATATTTTCAGACTGCACAAGTCATCCATACATGTTGGGTTTCTCTTTCTCCAGATCAAAGGTGAATGTAATTTACAATGAACTATCCTACCACCAACTTAAAACCTAACAGGTTCATGAATTATCTGGAGTTTCTGATCAAAATGCAGATTCTGATTCAGTATGTAGGGGAAGGAAGATTGGGAGTCTGAATTTCTAACAAGTTCCTAGGTGATAAATACGCTGCTGGTCCATGGAGCACACCTTGAGCAGGAAGGTTTTAGACTGATTTCCATTCTCATAGCAGGGTTCTCCTACCATGCTGTCTGAATTTAGTTACTTCAGGATGCTGCATTAACGGTTCCATTCACTAGGGTACGTTGCTGCCTTATTAGAGTAAATTCAGTCTGTTGTTTTCATTTTAAGAAGGTATAAAACTAATGAAGTCTAAGTAAAATGTTTTTTACTCAAGATATAGGACAATAATTAGCTTAACATTATGGTAAGATAGCATGTTTTAAGACCCTGGTTCTATAAGGTCTACAAATCAATAGCTGATTCTGATAACATGAAATCAGTCTTATATACACTCGGCACTTTTGCTTTTTGCAACAATAAATAAATGTAAAAGTGTTACTGTACTCTGTTTTCACTTTCATAAAAATGTAAAGGAGAAAAATCACTAAAACCATGGATAACTATTGTTTATCCAAATAATGAAAAAAAATGGCAAAGCAAATTCAAAACAATGATTGGCCACTCCAAAATCACTTCTACACTGTGAACTTCAGCAGAGCACTACTCACTGCCATGCTGAATTAAGGGCAAGGTGATGCAGGGAGTCCGAGAGCCCATTTTAAGCAGTTTAGAGATTACGGGAAGAAGAAGGCTGATTCATCATTGGGGCATCACGGAATCCAAAGACCAAGGTTAGCTTTGTAGCATATTTTGGTGCTTAGGCTTGAGAAAGATTATTCTAGAAATGGGTGGCTGACATGACACCATACTGAGAAAGCATAACTCAGGGGAGGCTGAAATCCTATTCTAACTTTTTATTCTGGCATACTGATATACCCATCACCCTAAACCCTAGCGTTTAATGGAGAAGAAAATAGAGCCAGGGGCAACTATACTTATTCTTCTATTTAAAATCAGGTTGCAGACAGCTTTGCTGAAGGTGCAGACTGAACCCTCCTTTCTGCAGGAGCCCACACTGTGAAGGCACTCGTGTCTATGTCCTCACCAGTCGTGTCATCTCACTGAGATAAGCCAGAACACCAGTCTCCCCTCAGTGTCCCAAAGGCAGCCTAAATTCCACACTTCTGCAAATTCAGAAAGGGACAAAGGAAAGACACAAGAGCAAATGAACAACTAACTGACATTCCTGAACTTCATGTTAAAGAGAGCTTGGGCAACAAGGAATGGGAAGCCAGGGAAGCATGTTTTAATAGATTAAATGACAATGCACAGATGGAATGTTTCCCTGTTAAACAGAGTATCAAGTATGCTCTCCATCTTCTAATCCATGTCCTCAAAGAGAAGTTCAGTGATTGTTATACATTAGATGAAAGTACACTATTTTATGTCATTTTATAAGGTCTTGAATTCTAATAAACATAGAAATTTGGCATGTTCCCTTTTAATACTCCATACAGTTTCTTTAGATTAAAAATATGAAAGGTTTCTCTAATGCAAGGAAACAAGTGTTAAGGTTTTCCCATGCTATACTACAAGGAAGTTCACCTCTTTAATGTGAGTGATGTAAGGTCCAAATAATGAAATATTAAACAAGAATAATAACAGCTATAGAGAGGAAAGCTTATATTAATAAGTAAATGCAACAAATATTATAGTCACATTCTCTTCTTTGAGACCAAATGAAAAATTTCAGTTCAAAAAGACAACAATCCCATAAAATCCAAAAGCATCAGAAACTAGGGACGCAGAATCAGAGCATTTTCCTCTACAAGAACAATGAAAATGTCACCATGGAGGAATATTAAAAATTACAACAGTGCTCACTCGAGTGCTATAATTAAAATTGTGTCAACATTTTGCTTGTAAAACAGATTTTCAAGGGAGGTTGCACATTAACCATTATAGCTGACTACAGACTTATACAAGATGCATTTTCTTCTCCTAAGAAATATATTTCAATGGAATCAAATCTGATGAGGCCCAAGGTTCATATACTGTCATAAAAAAAAAAAAAAAACCTGACGGAGTTTACAAAGAATATTCAGCTTAGCAGATATGGGTCTAGTATCCAAGCCACAGGTTTCTATAGCATAGATAGTTTCTATAAATCTCTTTTCAGAAAAACAAAGTGACAATTTTTAGTTGTAATTCTATACTCATATTTCAATATGCATATGTGTGTGCATGTGTGTGTGTGCACGGTAAGGTACATGTGCACAAAGGCCCACATACACAGAACTGGTTACGTCATAGTCTTTTTCTCCCTGGAAATGACTTTGATCAGATTATATCATACAACTTAATAGATAACATCTCTTTTAAAATAAAAGAATCCCAACCAAAGAATACACATTTCAAATTTGTAAGGTGACTGCTTCAAGGCACTATCTATTTAGAATCCCAGAAAGAGGTCTTATACATAAATGCAAATATTTAGTACACTATTCACATAAATTTTACCTTTGAACTGTCTTTAAATATACCATGCCATATCTAGTATATGCGAAACTTTTTAGATCACAAGAATATATCCTACAGGACAATAAAAACTGTTTAATTTGTAAACATGCCCTAGAGCATCCTGAGAGCATAAAGTCTTTAAATATTTCTGTATGAATTGATTCAAGAATAATGAGCCAATAGCAGGTTCACTAGCATCTGAAATTATTATTTTTTTATTTATTACAAATATTCATGAGATACAAAGCTGATTGTCCCATTCCTGCCCATGATCTGGGGGCCAGATTCATATTGGGGGCATACCCATTACCAGAAATTACTTTTGTACCCTTTGTCCCATCCCCCTCTCCCCTCAACTCCACTTTGTAGCCCTGGGAATGTTCCCTCCCTCTGTTGGATCATGGGACTACTGTGGTCTTTCTTTCCTGCCTTGTTTCTCTCTTAGCTCCCACATGTGAGTGAGAACATGTGGTATTCATCCCTCTGTGCTTTGCTTGTTTCACTCAACATAAGTTTCTCCAGGTTCATGCATGTTGTTGCAAATGGGAGTATTTCGTTCTTTTTTATGGCAGAGTAGTATTCCATACTGTGTATATACCACAGTTTCCTTATCCAATCGTCCACAGATGGACATTTAGGTTGGTTCCATATCTTGGCTATTGTAAACAGAGCTGTAATAGACATGGGAGTGCAGGTATTCCTTCTACATGATGATTTCCATTCTTCTGTATATATACCCAGAAGAGGGATTGCTGGATCATATGGAAGATCTATCTGTAGTTGTTTGAGAAACCTCCAAATTGTTTTCCAAAGTGGTTGTACTAATTTACAGTTCCACCAACAGTTCAGTAGTGTTCCCTTCTCTCCACACCAGCATTTGTTATTCACCGTCTTTTTGATCATAGCCAGTCTAACTGGGGTGAGGTGGTATCTCAATGTGGTTTTAATTTGCATTTCCCTGATAACTAGTGATGTTGAGCATTTTTTCATGTATCTGTTGGCCATTTATATGTCTTCCTTTGAAAAATGTCTATTCAGCTCCTTTGCCCATTTTTTAATTGGGTCATTTATTTTTTTTCCTGTATAATTGCTTGAGTTCTATGTATATTCTAGATATTAGACCCTTGTCGGATACATAGTTGGCAAAAATTTTCTCCCACTCTGTAGGTTGTCTTTTCACTCTGTTGATTTTTTCTTTTGCTGTGCAGAAACTTTTTAATTTGGTATAGTCCCATTTGTTTATTTTTTCTTTAGCTGCTTGGGCTTTCAGGCTCATGTTCATAAAGCCCGTGCCCTGACCTAACTGCTGAAGTTTTTCACTTATATTTTTTCCCTTAGTAATTTTACAGTTTTGGGTCTTATACCTAGGTCTTTAATCCATTTTGAGTTGATTTTAGTGTATGGTGAGAGAGCATCTGAAATTAAACTTTCAACAGTATGACCAAATGGACCTCACAGGCTCAAGTGCTGCCCCACGTCACTGACATAGAGATAGTCAGATCCCCCAAACAAGTGATACTATGATGAATTTAGATGTCCAGGAAGTGCCTAACCTGCATTTAAGGGTTTAACATTGGTAGCCTCCAAATAAATAGAAAAAATACTCAGAGGTCACTGTAAACATTAATTGAGAGCTATGGAGTACAGAGATTAGAGTGGGCAACCCACTAACTGAAGCACAGGACTAAACACTATCAGAGGCCAGATTCCACTATCAAGGGGATGGAGCCTGGAGTAAGCAGGCTGCTGGGGCGGGCTGGGGAAGGGGAGCCAGGGTCTCCACTGCAGGTGAGTTGCTGAGGGCTCCCATAAGTGTGATGTCCCCCACTGACCACCGTTACTATGCGAATCTCAGTCTGGCTACTGAAGATACACTCTTCACCACAATTATCATAATTTTTTTACCCAAACAGATGTAGGCCAATCTACAGGTGGTCATATAAAGGGTTTAGACTATGAGAAAGAAGCTTTAAAAACAAGTAAATGTCAGGTGAGCCTAAAAACAGAAATCAAACATGTAAAAATCAAAGCAGCAGAGAGAGAGGGACAGGGCTTAGTTTGGGTGGGGGAAATGGCCTAGAGAGCCTAATTTGCAGCAGTCATGCAAGGAAGACAGATATGTGGAGAGGTGGCCCCATGGGGCAGAACCAGTGGCTTGACAGTCTTGGAAGCCTTGTGAGGGAAGAGGGGACTGCAGTGGATGAAGGAATAATTAGAAGGTAGTGGCTGTTCCAAAAGCTAATCTGTAAAGTAAGTGAGAGAAACTCTCTCATCCATAAGTGTTTGCTGAATGAGAGAACACGGGAGTCCAACCTGAGGAAATCACAGACTGAGACATTCCTTGTAAGGTTAGGAGGAAGAGCAAGGGAACTCTGAAGGAGGAGATGGAAGGATTGAAGAGGAAAGGGAAAGGGGCCCAGAGACCAGGCCCGGGCCTGGGAGCAGAACTGCCAGCACAGGCCAACGATGAAGTGTGAGATGCTCTGGGGGACCTTCTGAGGAGGACACCACTGCAGAGGGGCCACAGTCTCATTGACTGAGTCAGTGCGAGAGCAAGACAGTGGTGGGCATGCCGCAGAGGGCTTGTGAGGACAAAGCAAAAGTCCTCTGTTTTGGGGACAGGTATAAAGAGTGCACAGATTGGGGGATGGTCAGAGCCCAGTCAGGCTTAGACCAAAAACAATTTGAAGTAATGAGATATCCTTCCTTTATGAACAAATGGTCTTTGCTTGAGTCCCATTAATTTGCAAACATAGTGAATCTATAAAATAAAATCACTGATCGTCACCAATTCCACAAATTAATTTTAAAATTAAACGTCACTTTACTTTTCTTAACACCAAAAAAACTGATTGATTTGATTGACATATTTCTCTCCTAATAACCTTTTTACTTCCCGTTGCTTAAACAAAAATAAGACATAACTAATCAATAATTTTATGAAACACCCCTGAGGGCTGTTTTATCCATGTTGTCCATAGAGCTAAACAAAAATAAGCATTTGTGGTCTGGTACGGTGAAGAATCTGGTGAAACCATAAATATACACAATCCTATCCTCATTTCTTTTTAAATAAACATTTTGAACAGGACCGTTGGTTGAATAAAGGGTGCATTAAAACAGTAACTGGATTCAATGACTTAATTCATTTTTGGAGCCTCTTCAGGCAAGACTGAATTATTACCTAATGACTTTCCTTATTGTTCAAAAACAAATAGCTTTTTTTAAAAAAGCAAGAAATAAATAATGTGAAAATGGAACACTTGAAGTAAAATTATAATCATTATGGTGTTGTCACTTTAACATCTATAGACTTAATTGTTTTACAACTCACATGTGAGAAAAAAGTGTTCCAGGCTAGGTATAAATATGCTGAATTCTTCATTGGGGGCAAAAATAAAAAAAAAAAAAAATGAAGACAACACAAATGAAAAGCAGAACAATGATTCCAGCTCTCAGGTGCCTAAATATACAAGACCACTATGCACAGCTCGGAGACAGAAATGAAGGTTTTCCTTTATTTTTTTCTTTTCTTCTCTTTTTCTTTTTAAAAGGTAAGCACAACAGAGGTACAAAGCTTATTATAATATGAACTGCACATTGTAAACAACAGAATTATTAGATGACTGCATCGTTTTTATCCTGTAATTCAAATAGCTACAAGATTAGATGCTGAACTCACACAAACTGAAATTTGCAACTTCCAATAACCTTGGTACTTCTACAGACAATTACCTGTCTCCCTACCTCAACCCCTCTCCCAGGCTTTCCAAGGAGGGAAAAGGGGTAAGATGCTGTGGTTGGAAGCAAGGAATTCAACAAACTGTTTTGAGACATGCTAGTGAAAGAAAAGTAAGGAGAATGGAGGCTTCAATTCCATACATGTGCCCATTTTGAGTTTACTACGTCTGCTGGCTGGTGTAAGGAACAGCACAGAACTGTGTGAATTGCTGCACTAGCAAACTGGCCAAAGTATCCCTGTCGTTTATACTTCCCCACTGCACAATCAGAATGGAAACATTTGCTCTATTGGAAGGCAGTGATAAGGATGGATTTTTAAAGTTTCCATTTTTAAGTGAAAATGAAAGAAAAATGCTCTTCTAGATGTGTTGTGCCTTTGAGCTCCATTTGAAAAAAGAAAAAAAAAAAGGCAGAGAAAGCTGCTGTGAAGGTCACCGAGTGAAAGAACTTCCTCAGGGCACAGAATAAATTAAATCCCAAGGAAAAAATAAAATGTGATTTCCAGAGTGTGAGGCACAAACTCCAAATGACAATGATTGACAGCCAAACTATATCCGTGCAATATCCAAGACTGCACGTTCTCATTTACCTCAGTGTAGCCAGCAAGCGCCCATTAAACATCCGTCTGATGCCCAAATTAACCTTCTTGGCAAACTGAAAGAGGCACAAACTATCATAATCAACCTTTCATTATCACAGCAGCCTCTAGTTAAAGGGTCAGAATAATTGTGCCATCAGAGCCTTGATTGTTTTCAATCAACAGACGGCTGGAGTGACAGCTCGGTGATGGAGTAGTCTGATGAAACCGCACCAGGCCTAATCAGAGCAGATGAAAGGAAGGCATGATTGGTGCAAATGAACAGTCGTGCCTCTCCTTTTCATTTACAATCTGAAATTACTCTTAAATTTGTGAGGTTTTTTTTTTTTCCTCCCCTATGAGCACCACTGAAAGAATGTTTGACTTATTATGAGTTCTGACAGTGCAGAGTTATAAAACACAGGTAGGGTTATCAGCTGAGGCTTTAAGTGGGTATTCAGCATAATTCTAACAAATTCACTCTTGAAAAGCACAAAATGACTAAAAAGGCTTCCAATGACCTAACCTCTTACTGCTGTTTGATTAGCACACCCATTTATTCTGCCGGCATTCTAAATGACGATAAGATGAAACCGACGGCAGGGATACCCTGTAAACGTTTTCTCTCAATCCCACTGCTCTGTTTGCTTCCGTATTAGTTCCTCTGCCCCAAATCCTCACTGTTTTCTAAGAACAGTCAGAATGTTAAAAGCTCAAAAGAGCTCATCCATCAGAAGGCATGGATCAAACAGGGGTTGTTTTTGGTTAAGAACCTGAAGTTATAGTAGGAACTACGAGTGGAAGGAAAGGGACTGGAACCTACCAACCCAATGCTGATGTCAAAAAGAATATCTGGAGAAAATGAATAAAAAATTCTGTGATAGGCCAGGCTAAATTTGGCATAAAAAATGTTTGGAGAAAGTGGAAACAATATAAAGCTGCATTTATACAGCTGCTTTTGTCTAGACATTAAAAATTGAGTGATGAAGGGAATATACACTCGGCGTGGCAAAAATAAGCTTCTACCTTCTATTTTCTTCTTTAATCTTGAGATCAGCCAGCGAATCATGACAGTATTATGATTTAGGTCAGTACTGCCAAAGAAAGGAAAGCATTTTGGCTGCAAAGATTAATAAGCAACTAATAGAGTGTGTGTGTGTGTGTGTGTGTGGTGTGAACCCTGCCTACATGTGTGTAACACATAAAGGAAAGAGTGGTTGCTGGCTCAGATTCAGGATAGTTTTTAACCTCTTTACTCAAAATGTTTACATAAAACTTAGGCCATTTTATTTGCTAGATTGTGTATTGGAATAATGAGACAGAGCTATATAATTAAGAGAGTAAAAAGAAGAATTATTAAAAACAGCCTTGAATTTTCCATGCAGTATTTAGCAAAATTTGTTCCCTCAAAGCTGAACCTTATTTTATGGGTCAATTGCTCACCATGAATGTACCCAGAATGTACAAAATTCACATAGTTCTACCTACATGTAAGTAGACTTAAAGCAGAATATTGCCAAATCATGAGACTTTGTGTAACATTTCAATGTTTTTTTTGTTTTTGTTTTTTAGAAGACAGTTCTCAAAGGAAGATAACTGGCAAATGGCTCAAATACACATATTTTCCAAATCCACCCTTCCTCTCCTGCACTTTCTTGAGTGCCCTTATTCTCAGCGGGTCACTTTACTTCTTGTATGCTCATAGGCACCTCCAGCAAGCTTTATCAATGAACGACACATGCTCCATGATCTCCTCAGGGTTTAGCTCTCTCCGTGTGGTGCTGGCTTTTTAAGGCATGACTTCCTTCTGCCCAGAAGGCAGTTTGTGTGGGGGTCAAATTGGAGTGGCTTCAGTATACTGACTACACGTGGGGTTTAAAACAGGAATTCCTGACTGGATCACACAGCATGAAGACAAAAAAGCAGGCCAATTTGGCTAAGTACGTATGCTAATCCCAGAATCCAAGGGGTTAGAATTAATCATTCTAAAGCACTACACAGCCCCTCTACATTACCTAAACCTTACCTGGAAAGAGCAATAAGATTCTTCAGGAGACCTGGCAAACTTGATAAATCAACCCCTTTGTTTACTTCATTATTTACCCTTTATTGGGCTTATACAGAGCTTCACTCCAAAGAGTACATAGTCCCAGCAGTGAGCAGGATAAGGGATTGATTACAGTCATCAGCAGGTCCAATGTCATTCTCATAGCCAAACAGAGGGATACCCAAACTGTATTTTCCTCTTAACTATGTGTTATCCTTCCAGATGGAGAGTTTTAGTTTCACTTTGAGCTGTGAGTAATTTCTCATTGTGATTGGCTGACTTATAGTCAATTTAGTATAATTAATGCCAAATTATATTGTAATTCACATAGAATTACAAATTAAAAGCTATATTAAGAGCAAATGAATTAATCAAAATTAATGATATTATGCTCACTTGTTTTAAAGTGTTAATAAGATAGGTCCTCCTAAAACGTTTAAATTTTAGCACACCATCCATCACTTCTTTAATTACCTGATTTCCTCATGTGGCCAGAGGAGGTAGTGTGTGGGCATTTCTCATCAACAAGAACACACACAAAGAAGATATGTCATTCAGCCTCCAGCATGCAGGGCTCTTTCTAGCTTCTGTTCTTGAGGCACAAGTAACGCCTGTGTCACTTACCAATGCTGATTTGGTATTGGTAAATCACAAACGGGATTTACCAATACCAAAGGGGAACAATGTTAAGAATCTTTGATATCTACCTTTAGAACCTATCAAGGACTTTTTTCCCCCAAGAGGATTTATCTTCCGGGTTATGCTTTCTCTACCAAAATATCAAAATCCATGTGCAGTCCTTCAGTGGGCCACGCCACCTAACAAGACAGAGGTGGCCAGACTAAGGAGAGAACCTTACCATAGAGAATGAAACATTTTGTACTGTGGACATAAAAGAAGTCTAAGAATTATCTTTATCTATGAATGTTGCCCTTGATTATTATCTTAGAATGGCCAATTTTCTCCTCCAGCTGTGTTAAGTCAAGGCATTCTTGATTTTTTACTTGTAGTGAAAGTCTTGGAGGCAAGGGTGGGAAAAGCAGTGTACAAGGATGTCAGTATTCAACAGTAAATGTCGAGGCTTCTCCAGACATATCTTTTGAATGAAAAGAACTCTAGAGCCTCTGGACCACTCCACAGAGAAGTTTAGATACTCTCCCTTAGAATGCCCAGAACAAGAAATCTCTGATCTGACATGGCCAACTAGCATGAACACCATGGTCACTCAACTAACCTGATATCACAGGATATGGGCCCAAGGTTCATTTGTATTGGAAAGAGACTAGCATTTATCAATTTCAATAAATTATTATTTTTCTGCCTTTATCTTAAACCCCGCATCTAAGCCATCACCCAACTGTCAATTTCTGCTGCATACATTTCTAAATTTTCAATATATTGGACATAAAATAAGGACGTAATGATTAATCATTTCCATTTGTTCCATCCAATCTCTAGTCCCAGATAGAGACACAGCCTGCGGACTTTCTCCCACACAGTCTGTGTTGATGCATCAAAAATAACTGCAAAAATAACTTTCATGAATTTAAATCTCTCGATCAGATTTTAAAGTGATCCTCCCTTATGGGCCTTCTTTTCCTGCCTTATACTTCACCACCTTGTACTTTGAAGAAGTAAAGGTGGTTTGCTCGCTCTGCCGCAATTCTCTACCCATTCTTCCACATCCAACCACCTAGATCCCCAATCTTCCAGGCTGCCATCAAAAAAGACCTTCGGCAACGCTTTCTTGGACTACTTTTACTGCAGACATTTTGCAACTTCCCAAAAAGCCACACAACAGGTGAAAATGAAAACTGGTAATTTATGGTGAAATCTTCTTCTGGCTCACTCATTATAGAGATATATAAAAATGTCTGTCTTATGAGATGATGTATAAGGTAATCTGAGGTTCTGTTTCTTAGAGACTTGGTGTATTTCAAGGAAACACAGTGAGACCTCAATTGAAACCCATACTTTGAAGTGAGTCAATCACTGAACTTCTGCAAGCTTTAGTTTTCTCACTGGTAAAATTTGGATAATACTTGTCTTATCAACCTTAGCAGGCTGATGAAAGACTCAAACAAAATTATGTGTGTAAAATGCTTTAAGATATAAAGTTCTCTAGGTTTGTTAAAGAGTTATTATTTTGTTATTATTATTGATGGACATCTGTGCACAGCTTCAGGGTTTCTACCTCATATATAGCTTATAGTTGGATTTTATTTTTAAATCCTCGATAACCCAGGTAGCAGTAATATTACTGCAGGCCACCAATGCATAAGTAATATTCTCCAGTCATCTTTTTCCTTCTCACAGCAGCAACAACAAAAATATCAGTCTGGAAACAACATGAATCACAGTGAAAATTAGAAGCAGAGAACATAAATATGTTATATCTCATAAATCACCCTATTGTTCTGTTGTGTTCATTCTTCAAAAAAGAGAGAGAGAGAGAGAGAAAAAAACAATTAACTTATGGGATTACAGGAACAGCAGCACGTGAAACAAGTTGGTTTCCTGTAATTTCTGATAATCACTGCTCCTCACAGCTACCTGACAATGCACTGCTCTAGCACTGAGGAATGGCTCTAACAAAGTCCCTCTGAAATGAATGTGTCATTCGTCTCACAAAGGCATACAGCCCAAACAAACAACAGCAAAGCCACTAGTCAAGCTACTGAGGGATGAATCCTCATAGAGGAATTAGCCGCATGTAGATCAAGAGAAATAACTAAATATACATTCTGGCATCTTCCAGCACCAAGCCCTGAAATAGCACCATTGGTCAGGGTCCAGCTGGAAGCTCTTAGAGGATAAAACATCCTCTGGGCACAGCATTTGGGATGCAAAAGAGCTGTTGCTTATTCTCTTCACTAATATCTAATAGGAAGGAAATGGATATATCCCCATCACGTTTGTAGAAAAGACTGTATATAGCTGAGAGGAACTGTAAGAAGTTTCAGGAAGAAAATTGAGAAGTGGTACACATGTGTTTAGTATAAAGAATGGTGAGTTAAAAAATAGAATGAGATATTATGAAGATGCCCAGAAAGTGCATATCTAGAAAAAAAATAGTGATGACACATGCATGTATGAAACAGAACTGAGGAAGGGCAGGAACATGATGGAAGACTATAGTTTTGTTTGTGAATAAGCGCTCTTAAGCCACAGAATTTTATTCCGTTTCTAGTTATAAGGTCCAAGTGTTAAACATTAGAAGAGCACTCACAGAATTTTTTGATTAAACAATCCTCCACAGTCTGATCTTTTTGAGGCTTGGACTGTACCACATGGATTGGCAGAGGTTTGTAAAACTGTTTAAAGGGTATGTACAATGGATAAGATTTACAATGAAGAAAGCACTGAAAAAAAGGCAAAGGGACACTGGCTGGCATTGGAACATCCAAACAAAAGTGTTTCATTTTCCTTTGTACTTATATCATCTCAACATTCCCAAATTAACAAACAGATCATCACACTATTTGGCACAGGTCAGTCCCCACTGGGAAGGAATCAGGCAGGGCGGGAATGAGTAGGAAGCAGAAAGCTCCACAAAACCAGGGCTCTGCTGGTCCTTCCCATCACTGACCGCCCAGCACCCATGATAGAGCAGGCAACAGTGGTACTCGCACAACATGGCCAGACAAACTAGGCTCTCAGTAACTATTTGAAATGAATGAATGAATGAGGCACATGCCATGGAACACAGAGTGAGAACTAGCAGCATGCCACAGACATGGAGGCAGGCTGAGGGGCCGCTGTCCTTCCCATCTGTGGGCACTACACCAGGCAACTGAAATGATCAAGCCCTTCTTAATTTCTTTTAAAGTCACAGGATTAATTTGATGCACCTCTATGTCCATCATTCCTGACTATTTCTGGGATTCTATTATGAATTTGGAAGCTATGGACCAAAGTGGACAGAACCCAAGAATTAGAAGACACAAGTTTGATGTCTAGCTTTAACTCAGTTTCCCCATTTGTACCATGGCATGTGCCTCATCCATTCCTTTATTCTTTCCAAATAGTTATTGAGGGACTATTCTGACTGACCATGTCCTGTGAGTACCATTAAGCAACGATAAATGCAAAACCGTTCTTGAAACTGTGATGTGATATAAAAATTAGAAGTATTATGATAGTTTTGAGTGACATAAAGTACTGTCTGAAGTCCTTGCTTCTCCCTGGCCAGAAGTACATTTGGGTGAATTTATCATCTAAGAGATAAAAGATGAAAGGTGAGTTCACTGCTCCTGTCCTCTACTTTCCAACTATACAGAGATAGTAGCTTTTTGTTGGGTTCACTTCTGGGACTCCTTTTGAGGAAAATGATTAAATTAAATTGTAATGTGGGTAATTTTGTGGTATAGATAAGAGCCCAGGAGGAGTTTGTCAAAAAGCCATTGCATTGGAGATTGTTGACCACTCTGAAAAATATGTGACTTATGTCTCTAGAGATACAAAGTGAATGTGTTATTAACAGTATGACTTATGGAAGCAAATTTTCAACACAAATTTAAAGAAAAATGTGGTCTTTAAAAGGCCAAACTCCTTCTGTATACCAATTTTCCAAGATAAATCCAGCCTTACATAGGAATAGTTGGATGTCTTATTATCCATTCAATACATTTTAATATGAAAAGCCTACATTATTGTTTTTATTTATTATTCATAGAGTGCAAGAGAATGTGGCAGTGTACAACACAAATAATACAGGCACACTCTCTGCCTCTGGGAATTTATAATCGAAGACAGGTGTAAATAGGATTACCCCCAGCCCCAAACCAGGCGACATGGTCTGTCTTTCCCATACTAAAACGAGATACAACTAGGATAAAGGAGACTCTCCCTGCTAAGGTCTGACCTTGTTTGACATCACTCATGTAACCACTGAATTGTTTGGTCTTGTTATCCATTTAAGTCCACGCAAAGTTAGGCTCAAAGTACAAGTAGAAGGTGTCCTCAACTCCAAGGTTAGAAAAGGAAGAAAAGTACTATCCTTACAAAACAATGAGTCCTCCTCACTAAAAGTAGAAAAGAGTTAGGTTTTTGGTTTTTTTTCCCCCCACCAGTAAGGGGATCACAACCCTCGGCACGGTGTGGTCTGCACCACACTCAGCCAGTGAGCGCACCGGCCATCCCTATATAGGATCCAAACCCATGGCCACGGCGCTACCAGCACTGCACTCTCCTGAGTGAGCCACGGGGCTGGCCCAAAAGGAGTTAGTTTAAATAATTAAAGGAAAATAAAACTTCTCCACCTTCAGAGACAAAAGTGAAATAAATGTCTCTAACCTAATAATTGAACATTTCTGTAAATTTTTTTTTACCCCAGGAAATAGCTTCTAAAACTATGCCTAGCACGCAACATGTGCTCAAGAAATACTCATTTTTATTTCCATAAACTATCTTTATCCATTTTAAAATAGGCTGCTTTTTCTGCTACTTCAGAGAAATAATAATAATATAATATAATAATAATAATTCAGAGAGCTAGATTAATGGTTTAAAATCATAAGGATCCCTCCCATTTGGAGTGAGGCCCGGAAGATAGAATTAGCAACCCCATCCTCTGGCCTGGAAGATGGAATTAGCAACCCCATCATCTGTCTTCCACTCCAGCATGGTTTGGGGCACTTAGTAGGTGGCTCAGTAATTAATGATGGAGATCCACACTTCCACCTATGCTAGTGTGTAGCAAAATTTATGTTACATTCAGGATTTTTCTATAAACTATACTCCCATGGAATGTAGTAACCTCCCTCTCATTCTAGTGAAGGAGAATTTGAGGTAGAAGAGGCAGGGAATGCATTTTCCTGAACAGAAAACTGAGAGCAGCCAGTGTTTCCTATGAAAATAAGAAAAGACCCATGAATTATTTCATTATTTCATCCTAAGTTGTTGGTTTTTTTTAAATAAAGAATTGCCATGTTTTGGCTTATTTACTTATTTAAAAATATTGAATTGATAAATAAGGATTGTATATACTCAAGGTGTACAATGTGATTTGATATATGTATGTATATATATGTATATACTGTAATGATTACTACAGGCAAATTAATTAGCACATCCATCAGCACCCATGCTGGACATTAGACCTGAAGAAACTGTTCATCTTACAATGGAAAGTTTTGTACCCCTTGACCAATATCTCCCCATTTCTCTCACCCCCTCCCCCCCCCAGCTCCTTGGAGCAGCACCCTGACTCAGTAGTCTGAAACTATATGTTGAATGTAACAGAAGATATTTAAACAGGCATTATTGAAATGAAGTTCAAAATTAGGGCTAAAACCCAAAAGCAAAATAAAACTGGCGGAGATTTGCCAGGCTATGAATGCAAGTGACCTCACACCCCATATTTCCTTTTCAGATGACTTGCTATTTTTTAGTATCCTCTTTCTTTAAACCCAGTAACTAATTTGGTGACTTTCATTTGGAATCTGAGAAATCACTGGCCTTGAAACATAAAAGCAAATCATTGAGCTGAATTGAACTGAATTAAAAACCAACAAAAATATTTTTTGAGGGGACTTCTATGTCCTATGTATCTAGTGTGTGCATGCTGTATAAGTCCCTGTGTTACCTTTGAATACAGAGTGAGGTTAACCAACAGACTAACCAGTTTCACACTATGGAAGGGAGAATAAGATTGTCTAGCTGGGACCAAGAAGCCCTCTGTAAGAGAATAGACTTAAATAAACTTTAAAAATGTCACATGGAAGAAAAAGACAGATATAAGGTATAATCTTGGGAGATTTCACAGATTCACTGATCCCCAGGACGGTTCTTGTGGCCTATGGCACATTTTATCAAGAAAAGGGAATGGGTAAAAGAATTGCAGGTAAAAGTAGGAAAGCGTTTGTTCAGTGAGGAAAATTTGAAAGTTCTTATGACAGGTCTTCAGAGCCAGACTGTGTGAAGTCTGGTGAATAATGAAAAGTAGACCTTTCACCCAAAAAGAGATTGTCTTAGATTACATTATCAGGAAACACAGGAAGAGTCACCTGTGTAAACGTTTGTGTGTGTTTATTGAGCTCTAACCTAGGTTACCAGTTGCACATATTAATCAAATAACACTACTCTTCCGTCCACTTTTCTATTATCTGTCCTACTTTGTGCCAATTTCCTTTCTCCTCCTCAACACCTCTTGTTTCACTGTTCTTCTTTAAGACATGGGATGGGGATTTGTCAAAGTCAATGAGCACTTTATTACAGTGAGAACGTTCCGTAATGAACAATTCAGCAATTTAATGAGATTCTGTAGATCTGTCTCCAGCCTGTCCATCAAGTTTCACTTCTATAAAGCGCCCTGACACTAATCCTCTGGCATACCCAATCTTCACCCTGGGCTGAATATTAGATTCTTCCATGGTATATTGCGTTACTAGTATAACCTCAGCAAAAATGATGAACTTAACTGTACTGGAGGCAATAGACCTGGTCTGATTTGATTTTTCTCTATTGGGTTGAGTATGAGGGAATTACTTATTTACTAAGACAAAGCAAAAATAGTTTCTTATTGCCTGCTGAATGCCTAAATTGATAATATTTATGTGAGTCTTTTAATTCTTTCTTGAGTGCCAGGTATAAAAAAATTATTGCCTGCATTAGAAACCAGTTTTTAACATTCTACATTATAATATTAGTAACCTTTAAAGAGGCAATTATGATAACTCTTAAGTGGACAGTATGGAATTTTTTCAACACTCAGACATCTGCACATTACTATGTTGATCTCTGGCAGTGCCCTCAATCATGCCACTAAAGGAGACAGAAGCCACAAGGACGGCTGGCCTCAGATCTCAATTCAGTTAGAAAAATTTAATGCAGAATTCATTCCAAGTCTTTCTCTTTCCCTTGGGAAGTGAAGAAAATTTGGCTACTTCCCACTTCAAATTGACCAAAATAAATTCTGTTGACTTATGTTTATAGGGGAACGCTTCAAATAATCGAAATACCTACCAAGATCACATTCTCACCAACACTTTCAACCTCTCTCTGAAGAAACATATCAGAAGCAGCAAAAATTTATGACTTAGATTTTTGGGGTTTTTTTTGCCCTTATATTTCCCTTGTCAAGAGAGTGTGACATAGTGAAGACATGGGGGCAGGTGTCAGCCAACTTGAATTTGAAGGCCGGCTCTGCTTTATAACTCTGAACAAGGCACTGAAGCCTCCTCTGGTTCATGTGGAAGAGGGGGGTGATAACAGCCATTCTTCAGGCCTGCTGTCAATAAGTTTACAAAGAGCCTGGGACCCAGAAGGCCCTCAGTATGCTGCAGCTTTTGATTCCCACTGATAGAAGCAATACGAAGAGGGAAGTTGCTGATTAAAGTAATACAAAGAAAGAAACCAGGGAGAAAGGCATCAGGAAAATCATCAGTCAGTACAGTCAGATGCTGGATAATTAACAGCTACCTATGAGTCTGTCTGGGCCAGAATTAAAGTACTCCCTGAATATCATTTGATAAGATGCCAGGGATTCACTGTCTCATCAGCTAATAGAAGACTCGAAATTTTTCTTTGATTTCTGTGTATAACTATATTTCAAATGATGGTGAAATCTTGAAGGCGTGGTGCACCAGAAGTAACAGAATGGCTAGCCAGTGCTTCAGAGAGTAATATAGACAGTGTCAGAAGAAGGGGGAAGGTGGGCTCTGACTGTTTCCGAAAGACACCATGTGGATTGTTCAAGGAAGTCACTGCAGATGAGCAGAAGAGGATTTAAATTGAATAATCAACTTCAAAACACAAAACATCCTCCTGTCCCCTAGACAAAGGAGCGACACAATGTGAAAAGAATGCTATGTCAGGCGAAAAGGCAAGGCTTAGGAAAATAACAATGAATGCAGAATGAACTAAGGAGGGAGATTTTCCCACTGCAATTGCAAAAAGAGCTTCATTTCATTTATAGTCCAAGCTGCTCTCTATTGCAACGAAGAAACGTTTCTCAATTATTTACAGGAAAGCCCAGAATTAATCCCAATTCCACTGGGTTTTAGTATGCATAAACATCGCTTCACAATCCATTTTTCTCATAGTCAGTTTAAGAAACAACTTTCATCAGGGGAAAAAAATCCCTTGACTCTTTCTGACGCCACCATGCTAGGTTCTGGGAGCCACAGTGAGGGGCTCAAGAATCTCACCTGCATTCCCTGATTAGGCTGCAGAGTCTGCTGAGGCTCTGAGCCTCAAGGGCTGGCTCTCCAATCACTGGCCCATCAAGGAAGCATGTCTGCTAAAAGTTCAAGCCCAATGAGGACCAAACCAGATAAAACAGTGACCCTTGTTCCTCGTCCTTCAACTTCCATTCATGTCATGCCTTCTCAACGCCAACAGAGGACCCGTGCAGAGCGCCCTTACCTGCCAGATCTGCTCTTCGCTCAGGGAGGTCAGGCGGTCACTCTTCAGGACCTCCTGCAGCAGGCAGTAAGGCAGCGTCAGGACGTCTTCCGGGCGGCTCTTCAGGAGCTCCGAGAGATGTTTCACTAAGAAATCGATCACTGCCTTCTCCAACAAAGTGAGGTTAAAGAGATCCGCAAGTCTGTACAGATCCAAATAATTAAAGCTATTTAATTCCTGGGTGCCAAAAACATAAAAATGGAAAAAAGATCTCTTAGAAATCAACCCAAGAAAGAGCACGCAAGAAATTCAGAGTGACTCACAAAGGTTTTCATGACAGGGGTGGAAGAAATGGGACTGTTACTGTAAAATATTTCAATTATAAGATTCTGCATAGAGAAGTGCCTCTCTAGAATTCATAATTTGTTCTCACTTTACCCCTTTAAAACCCGTACAGTTAGGGCCGGCCCTGTGGCTCACTCGGGAGAGTGCGGTGCTGATAACACCAAGGCCAAGAGTTCGGATCCCACATAGGGATGGCCGGTTCGCTCACTGGGCGAGCGTGGTGCTGACAACACCAAGTCAAGGGTTAAGATCCCCTTACCGGTCATCTTTTAAAATAAATAAATAAATAAATAAAACCCGTACACTTAGAAGTATCTTAATAAAGGAAGTAAATGGGGTTTCTCGTTTCACTGGCTGAAATTTTACTTTGCAACTTTTTATTTATTTTTTATTTATTTATTTTTATTTTTTGAGACTGGCCGCACCGCGCTCAGCCAGTGAGCGCTGTGAGCAAACCAGTTATCCCTATATAGGATCCGAACCCACGGCGGGAACGCAGCGATCCCAGCGCTGCACTCTCCTGAGTGTGCCACGGGCTGGGCCCAACTTTGCAACTTTTTAGAAACATTTTACCAATGAAGACAATTAATTTTTCTAACCTTACCATGTTTCACAGCTTTTTTTTTTTTTTCTACTAAAGATAATGCAAGGGCAGGTAAACTGGGATTCATTCCTAGAAATTCTTTTCAAAGAGTTTCTGTAGCAATGCTTCAATTTTGGGAGAGTTTTCCTTGCTTTGCAAGCTTTAAACTGACAGCCAGGCTCTACAGTAAAGCCTCCAGAGAGCCATGGCTTCCACAGAGCCTTCATCACTATAACTGCAAGAATCAGAGTGGGCACGTGCTTGTCAACGGAAAACTTACCTACTCCAAGTAGAAGGAGAGTGGGTCATGTCCCATCTTCTTCTCATTTTTAACTTGCAATTATTTATATATGAGCAATATTTTCTAGTAACTTATAAAATGCAAACTGCCAGCAGATAGCTATTTCACTCTATTGACCTGTTTAAGTAATTTTCCACATACTTTCTTTCCCCCTTTTCTAGTTGCCTAAGAGTATTAAGAACTCTTTCTTAAAATATTTTTATTCTATTTTAATGTGTTTGCTTCTATAATATTTAAGAGTTTAAATGAACATGTTCTAAGGCTGTGCTGCCCAACACAGTAGCCACTAGCTGATATAGCTGTCATGCATTTAAAATGTGGCTGGTGTGAACTGAGATGTGCTGTCAGTATAAAATACACACCAAGTGCAAGGAGTTAAAAAAATAACAAAAAACAATAATTTTATATTGACTACATGTTGAAATTATATTCTTCTGGATATACTGGGTTAAATATGTTATAATTAATTTCACTGGTTTCTTTTTTTTTCGTGACCGGTAGGGGGATCGCAACCCTTGGCGTGGCATCGCCCACACCGCGCTCAGCCAGTGAGCGCACCAGCCGATCCTATATAGGATCCGAACCCGCGGAGGGAGCACCGCTGCGCTCCCAGCGCTGCACTCTCCGGAGTGCGCCACTGGCTCAGCCCTCACTGGTTTCTTTTTTTAATTTTTGTAATACATTTTATTTTTATAGCCGTTTTGGGTTTACAGAAAAACTGAGTAGAAAGTACAGACAGTTTACATACCCCACCCCAATTTCTCCTATCATTGACATCTTACATTAGTGTGGTACATTTGTCACAATTATGAACCTTGTGAACCAATATTGATACTCTTTTTACTTTTTTTCAATGCAGATAGATACTGAAAATTTTTTAATTACATGGTGGTTCCAATTATATTTCTATTGGACAGTGCTGTTTTAAATAATAAAATATATAATAAAGAAATTGTAAAACAGCTCTCACAGTATTAGCTGCATCATCACTATGGCTCCACACATCAGTGCAAGGATAGACGCTGAACTCAGGAAAAATTAAATTTTTCTACTTTAGATTCTATTTCTTTCAGTGGGAGATGACTCTTCACTTATATTTCTCACAGGAGTCAAGCTAAAATAAGACTCTGGCTCTTAATCGCTCTATTTGCCAACACAACTGAAAAGGAATAAAATGAAGTTTACCACAGATGACCACTATAATCCATTGCAACTCAGATATCTAAGGGTCCTCTCCTAGCTATTCAATAAAATATCCTGGCTTCCCATTCAGCAGATTGTATCAAAGGAATATTAAAGATTTTGAGAGCAGCACCAATTTTTCAAGTAATGTTTAAATTTTTCTCCAAATCTTACTTAGGATTGGTAACTCTTACACATCGAGCTTCCATTGCAAACCTTAGATCATCTCCTCAGGATGAGTAAGTTATTTCTGGCAACTATCTCTATAAAGCAAGTTTAACTGCTTGATCACCCTGGATACCACTTTGGCACCTCACTAAATTACTGTGCAGTCCCCAGAAGCCTAATGGGGAGTCAGTGCTTCTCAAGTGTCCAGGCACATGCCCAAGAGGTGGCCAGAGTCCAGCTACAGCACCCAGCAGAGGGTGCTGAAGCTGAAATTACTACACCCTGCAAAATAAAAGGTAGATGGGTGCTAAGCTCGGGAAATATCTCTTTTCCCACTTATTCTCCTGCCAAAAAGGTGTATACAACTATGAGTTTGAACGGGATTATGCAGTGGTAATCTAATATTCTTTATTAAGCATCTTTTTATCTATATATGGAGTTACTGGGTCTCTTCCAGTTAGAAACCTACAACTTAAAAGCAGTCCAATTCAAAACTATAGAGAACCAAAGAATTAAAAGTTGTGCTCCTTTTCTGCTGTTTCTTCTGAAAGTAATTATTCAGTGCTGTGTTCCACAATCAGTTCTGAAATATTTTCATTTCCTAAGGCTACCATTTTATATACCCCCCAATCCAATCTAACAAACTATTTCCAGTTTCTTACTGGAGAACTGAGAAGGCTAAATGGACAAGTGCCATGGCCAACTAAACAGCAAGAGGGAACTGAACTGACACGTTTGTGTGCAGCAGAAGCGTCAGTTATAAGGTAAGGAAGCTCTCATCCCTTCTTTTTCATTTCTCCCCTCTTCTGATTGGAAACCTAATTTCCCCACATCTCCAGTGCCTTCTATGTATGGCAGAGGTTTCCATTCTCCTTGCCATGCACAGTTGGCACCTCAGCAGTTAAAGTGCATAAAGTGTGGAGTTGAAGGAAAAAGAAAACCTGCCCTCCCTGAGGCCATGGTGCCACAGCACACACTGCTCCTACTGCGACAGACGGGCTCTGTGAGTTGTGAGCAAAATCCTCACTTCTTGTCCTTTGGGTTAAGGCCATGTGTAAGCGAAATGAGCACCAATAATACTGCTTTTAAAGATTTCCATTAACGTGATAGGGGGAGGTGGGAAGCAATAGTTAAATTGCATTAAATGCCCACCTATCCTACTTGGATGGGGGAAAAAATCATTGCTGTTTTAGAAAGAGGGCCATTATGTTTCCGGTTATGAAAAGTAATAAGTGCTCATTTCATAAAACTCAGGAAATACAGAGTATGGAAAAGAAAACAAAAATCATTCATAATTTTACCATGCAGAGATAATCACTATTAATGTCTTTGTATATATACTTCTAGACTTTCTAAAAAGAGGTCTTTTATATGTTGAAGAAAGAAAGAATAATTGCATTCAAGGCAGAACAAACCATCAGCCACCACAGGCACTCAGAGGCAGCCAGGCTGGTAGAGAAGAGCAAGGGCCATGGAGTCAGGCAGACCTGGTTCAAATCCAGCTCTAACACTTGTACATAATACATGAGAAGCACTTACCTTAACAGCATGGCACGTGGAAAGTATACAGTAGATTAGGGGGAAGGGGACAGGGAGCAAGAGCAATAAACAATATTTGAGCATGTTGTTTGGTATCCATAATCCATGATTCATCACTGATGCAACGAGCTCAAAATGAAGAATGTGGTCTCTTTAGATATCCAAGTCTTGAGTAAGGTGCAGCATTAAGTCAGGGAGAGAGGATGGCCAAAGCAAAAACTATAGAACTGAATTATAAACTAATTGTATGTTAATGCCTCCTACATCTATCACCTATATTACTAATCCAAGCCTTTCTCCTAAGCTCTGAATTCATTTTCCTCACTGCCTATAAGAGGACATCTTCTCTTGGATGTCCCACAGCCATACTGAACTCAACAGGCACAAACTGAACTTACTTTATGTGAACCTGCATCTTCTCCTGTATTCCCTCTCTTAGAGAATGGCCAACAAATGGTTCACATCAGGAACCCCAAAGCTGGCCCATATTCCTTCTTTATACTAGTCAATCACCAAGTCCTGTCTGTTCTTCCACCTTAGCATTTGTTTGTCTTCATCATCTCCTATCTGGACTTTCTGAAACGGTGTCCTGAATTACTATTCCTGCATCCACTATCAAATTCTCAGTCCTCTCTTTTTACAAAAATCTGACCACATTGATCATCTCTTTAAAACCCACTAATAGGTTCCCATATGCTTACAGGAAAAAGTCCAAACTCAGTAACACTGCAGAGCTTTCGGTGACCTGGACCCTACTGATCTTCTCATCCTGCGGTGTAGTAACCCTCCCATCTACCGTGGCTTGGCCCCAGCTGTGAGAAGAGCCTACACATTCACATCATGCACTAGAACCACAGCAGACATTGGAAACAAATGGCAAGCAAGAGCAGGTGAGCCCAGGCTTTGCGGAACATATAGTCTACTGGAAGTGAGAGCCATAAACCAAAAAATTTATACATAAATGCAAGACTATAATTAATGTAAAGGTTAAAAAGGGTAGAATATAAGGCTCTGAGTGCCCATAATAGGGGATATGACCTGGCATGGGAGGTTACTAAAGGTTTCCCTGAGAACTCATATGGAGCTGACAGCTGAAGGAAGAACAGACATTAACTTGACAAAGGGTGGGTGGGGATGTATGTTAACTACATTTTCTTAATTCTGAATTCTTGATTCTCTGACATCTGGGGTCTCACTGACTGGGGAGAGACTGCCCGTCCCAGGGCTAGCCAATTCTTAGAATAGCAAGCAGCTTTCATATGCAAACTAACCCATCCAAGACCCACACTGTGAACCATCTACTCTGTCTGTCTCCTACACTCCAGGAGTAATACTCCTCTGTCCTAATTATCCCAGGGCCAGATACCAGACCACTAGAGCCAGGCCCTATACCTCAGAGCCCACTGAAACTACTCAAACTAGCCGATCCTAAGCCTGCGTACCTTACTTCACCCCTTCATTCATGCAGAAACCACAGTAAAGGGTCCTGCCTATGTTTTTCCCTTACCCCCTCTACCTCCTGATCATCCCTGGGGCTTCCACATGTGGCCCTGCATGGTGTGGCCTGTCCCCTCCTCTTGGGAACTGTGAGTAACAAACTATCATTTCAATGGCAATTGTCTCTTGATCCACTGGTCTCATCATAACTGAATAATAAAAAAACCTACATTTTAAAACAAGATGGTGGTAGGACTGCAGGGAGAATATGCCAAACAGAGGAAGCAGCATGTACAAAACTCCTGTGGATGAGGAATCCTGTTTCTGCTATTCTGTCTGAACATCCCCCTTCCTCTCCATGTCACCCTCTACATTACTCCATTTTATCTGCTTTTAGCACTCACCACCACCACCTGTAATCATCTTCTTCGATTATTTTCCTACTTGTTTATAATATGTTTGTCTCCCCCAATCCCCAACCTCTAATAAGTAAGTTCTAGGTGAGGAAGGACCTGCCCGTTTTGTTCACTGCTGTATCCTCACTGTCTAGAGTAGCACCAGGTACATGGTAGGAGCTCAAGCTCAATGGCTGAATAAATAAACTCATTTCACCTTTTCAACTTTCCTGGCTCAGGTCAAATTGACCACTTCCTCCTTTGTGCTTCTACCCTGCCCTATGCAGATTCTAGCATAGCACTTGCTACTGGAAGCATCCTTTAATTCCAGATCTGTCTTCCTCTACCAAACCTAAGCTTCATGGTAGCAAGGATTATGTTTTACTCTTCATGTGTCTCTGGTATCCAATAGGGAGCAGATGCTCAATATGTGTGTTTAATGAAAGAATGTCTATGAGCTTTTTCTGTTTACTTATAATTAAGCAGAAACAGAATAGCCCATGTATAGTGGATTGAATTATGTCCCCCCAAAACTCACTGGAGCTTGAATTGTGTTCTCCAAGTTTTATGTATTAGAAACTTAGCCCCCACTGTGGCCATTAAGAGGGTGGGAAATCCTATTATGGTAATTAAAAGGTGGAGCCTTGAAGAGATGATTGGATTGTAGGACCATGCAGTAGAGAATGGATTAAATATGGTGGTCAGGGGTGTGGTTCTGAGGGCTTTAAAAGAAGAGGAGTGTTTCTCTTGCTCTCTCTCTGCTCTCTCTGCTTCCACCGTCTTGAAATGTGAGACCCCTGGGTCACTGTTGCCATCACCAGATGGACTTTGGACTTCTCAGCCTCAGAAACTGCAAGCGATAAATTTTATTTTTCTTTATAAAATACCCAGTTCCGTGTAGTTTGTTATAAGCAACATAAATGGACTAATACACCACGTCATTCCAACATGTCTATCTAATTCTGCACTTGATCTAGCCAAAAGGCCCAAAAGTGATAAATTCTGGACCTCATCCAAATCAAGTCATTTTTCATACCTCACTGGCCTCCCCCATCTTCCCTTCCTCTTTCTGGCATCCTTACACATACACACAATGGCAGAGCCAGTGGTCACTCAGTTTTCTGAGTGGGGTAATAATGACTAGAGTTGAAAGTGTTCATGGACAAGCACAATATAATCATTCTTCCACGAGAAAAAAAAATTCAACCCACTCAAAATTTTTCAGCCCAAGAGATAATTATTTCCTCTGTCAATTGGCTACCTGCGTCAAAGAATCTTATGAGACTGTTTCAGTTCTCTTAAATTCTGTGACTTAAAAATCCAAGTACCCAGGTAGAGGCCGTGGTTATGAATGGAAGTTATATAGCTCAGCAACAAGAAACTCTCTTGAGTAAAAGAAAATCTTTTTTTTTTTTTTTTTTTTGCCTAAAAAGGTTTCATTTCTGTCACACTGCTTCTCACTTGAAATTTAGTTTCTATTCAGAATTACGGTGCATACATTGTTGTTCTTCAGGGAATATTTTTAAATAATACTTATTTTCCTTTGGGTTAGGACTATTTGGCTTCTCTTTTTCCTTCTATTTGTAACTTAGAGTGTGAATGACAAGTTAAGTAATAGAAGAGCCATGAAATGTGTCCCAAATACAGCACTAGCAATGGAATAAACATCAGTTTTCCAAGTTCCATTGTAATATTGTGAAATATATATTTGGTCTTTGTTGCTGTTTTCTAGCATATGACTCCTAAAATCCTTAGATACTCCAAAGTGATGTCTTTTTGTATGATAATCAATTGACTGGTGGCTGGCAGCCCCTAGGGTAGATTTGGAATGGGGGGCTGGTCACAGGATAGAATAAGGCAGGATTAGAGGGTTGGGCTTTCAGCCCCACTCCCCTCCCCCCAACCTCTGGGGAGGGTAGAGGGACTGAAGGTTAAGTTGATCACCAATGGCCAGTGATTTAATCAATAATGGCTACGTAATGAAGCTTCCATATAAAACTAAAAGGACAGGGTTTGGATCACTGTAGAGAGCTGAACGCATGGGGTTTTACACATCCATGTGCCAGGAGGGTGGCACACCGCAGTTCCATAGGTAAAGAAGCTCCTGCACTCAGGACCCTTCCATACTTCACCCTATGTATCTCTTCATCTGGCTGTTTATTTGTGTCCTTTAAAATAACCTTTGTAATAAGTGGGTAAATGTACTGTAGCAAATTAATCGAACCCACGGAGGTTGCTGTGGGAACCCCAATTTATAGCTGGTTCATCAGAAGCACAGGTAAAATAACCTGGAGCTTACAGTTGGCATGGGAAGTGAGGCTCAGTCTTATGAGAATGAGTCCTCAACTTGTGTGATCTGGCGCTATCTCCACGCAGATAGTGTCAGAATTGAACTGAATTAGAAGACACCCTGCTGGTTTGTGCTGCAGAACTGCTTGCTTGCTTGGTGTGTGGGGAAATCCCCTTACCACCCTCACCCAAATTTGTTCACAGAAATCTTGTGTGTCGATTGTGGTGGGTGTAAGAGCAAAGGAAAAACACTTTGCTTTTTTCTATTTCATGATTCTTAAACCTTATATATTCCCCAAATCCAGTCTTTCTATGTGCCCTAGTCCCTTAATCAGATCCTTAAAATGGGTTTTTCCCAGCTTAACTACTGAATGTCGTAGGTGTAGACACTGAATTATGTCCCCCTAATACTCACTAAAGCTCCAATTGTGTCCCCAAAGTCTTATGCACTAGAAAATTGGCCCCCACTGTGACTGTTACGAGAGTGGTAAATCCTATTATGGTAATTGAAAGGTGGAGCCTTCAAGAGGTGGTTAGATAGGAGGACCGTGCAGTAGTGAATGGATTAAAAATGGTGGTCATGGGCATGGTTCTGAGGGCTTTAAAAGGACAGTGCATGAAGAACTGTCTCTCTCTGCTCTCTCTGCTTCCACCATCTTACAATGTGAGACCCCTGAGTCACTGTCCCCACCATCAGATGGACTTTGGACTTCCCAGACTCAAAACTGTAAACAATAAATTTTGTTTTCTTTATAAATCATCCAGTTTCGAGTATTTTGTTATAAGCAACAGAAACAGACTAATACAAAAAAGCACAAGAAAGGCAAATACAGTCTTATTTTGGGTTATATTCAAATGTAATTACACTTTCAAGGCTATTTATCAGGTATTTAGGATATGGGTATGGGTGGGTGGAAGTAGGGCAGGTTGAGGGCTGTGGGTTAACTCCGTGGCCCTTCTCCCACTCTCCCCAAACCAGCGAAGAAAGCAAGGGAAGATGAGCCTTGGCCTTTGTGTATCCTGAGGGTCATCTGTAGCAGAGTGATTGGCCATTGATTATGAGATGTCTCTCAATATCTCAAGTAAGCAGGTACTAATCATAACTGACCAAAGTTCATACAAGACTTTATTTTGTAATTATAGTAGATTTAAGCCTATCCCTGAAATAATGTCCCCTAGACTCACTTGCATTCTACTACACTTTCTTGAATGGTAGAAAGACATGTAGTCTCATGGCTAGTGTCAGCATATTCCCTGCCTATAACCCACAGCCTAGCTGATATATGCCACAGCCAAGAGATGCATCTTGTGTGCCAACAGTGATGCAAGCCGAGGGTCAGTGATCTGTATTTCTAAAACATAGTCTATGTTAGTTTAGGCTTCTCCTATAGCTTCCTGGCCTGTCAGTAACTCCTTGCCTACCCAGCATTGCAGCATAATCATGCTCCTAGCTTAGGAATTATACCTAACACAAAAAAATATTTGTTGCCATGTGATTGCATCTACTGTAGACTGTCCCCAGTATCTGTCCCACAAACACTCTGCCTCAAATCTAGGAGTCTTTGTTAGACTCATAAGATTCAGAAATCTGAGGGAGATTCTTTGACTTAATGCTAAGAATACCTGTGCAAAATACAGCCTTAATAACACCTATTTCTCTTGTTGGCTCATGTAGTTCAGGGAATGTCACTGACTTGTGAAAGAAAAATAAGCATCAACAACATGTACTATCAATATGGGAAACTGTGACTTGGATTAAAGATAATGATAAGCTTCTCTGAAGGTTAAAATAAGAGTAATGCCAATTTGATTTCCTGAATCTCCCCTTTCCAAGATGATCAAATTGAACAGGATTCCAGATTTTTCTGGGTAATAACACTCAAAAGATGTGACTATCCTAACAATGCTGTGTTATCCTGATGTAATTCTGACCTTTTATTTTATTTCCAATTATTGATGCTCTTCACTTAAACAGTCCCCCCTTCAAAATGTCACCCCAATAAGCACATGTCAATGCTTTATGACAGATAAAGATGCTTAGGGTGGTTTCTATGCCCATCATGTAATAGCACATATGAAACTTGAAGTTCTAATATAAATGTTCACATTACATCACATTTTGAGGACTCCTCTAAATGAAAGGTGATCCTTGCTATGCAAGTCAAGAAATCCTCTTTTTAAAGCCCCTCCCAAGTCTATTTCAAATAGCCTGATAGGCCCACTCTGCATAGAAGCCAGTATGGTTTGATTTCTAGCAGTGTTAATGTGAAATAAAAACATTGTAACAGCTGCTTATAGGGGCTAAACACAGTAGAATATGGTAAGAGGCCCTTTGGTACTGACTGAATTCCAATGCCCCCGACTCCAAGCCTGCTATCACATACAAAATAACATGGCACCAAGCTTTTCATACATATAACTTATCTTCCAACTATTGAAAATGTTCCTAGAAAACCAGTAAAAAGTAGGTTTTGCATCTTATGCTCTTTGTATCTTGTACAATGCCAGTCATAATGATTTTCTCATAGATTATAACCAAAAAATATTTGTCAAATTATGAATGAAAAAAGGCAACAAGTCGTGACACACATCCATGATTTCACATGGAATGAGCTTGGTTACAGATATGGCTTCACAATTGGACAAAATGAACAGATCTCCCACAATTAACTGAGAAAGGTTCTCAAGTATTTGGTCTGAGTGTAAGAAATTCTCTTGTGATGCTCACTAGGTATAAGGCTTTTCATATACAATTGGTAAATATGGTGCCAGGTACATGGGGCTTCCACAGTGAATCTTGGGTCTTCTGACTGTCCACATATTAGACTTTCCCCCCCTCTTCCCAGAACATTGAAAAAGAACATTACTTCTCTTGGGTGATGATCAGAAAAACATAAACGTCCACACTGTTTGCCAAAAGTATATCAGACATTATCAAGTGTAAATGAATTCATGCAATTTTCCCTTAGACCACAGGAGAATATCGAAACTCCTTTGTTACTCGTGAAGTATTTAAAAACTCTGTTGGAAGGGCACACCACCCCAGCTTGAAGGACTGTTCCCTCTTCTGACTTTCCACTGCACTAGCTCCTCAGATCATTTGACCCTTTTCTCCCCAGCTGTGCGTAAAGGTACAGACAGTATCTCTATTTCTTTAGATCTTCCTCTCTGTCTTCACAAAGTGGCTACTTAGCAAGTTTTGATTGAGTACAGTGGGTAGGCAAGGAAAAAAAAATCATAATTTAAAAAAATTAAACCTTTATTGCTTTTATTTCTTAGTTTGCAGTAAAACATAGGTCCTCCTGCTCTTCCAAAAATATTTAAATATTTTATATATTTTAAGCATAAATAATTTATTAAATATTAAATAAATGTATCAGATATTTTAATATTTTAGTAATTGAATAAAGATGCATGCATAGCATGTTAGTTACACTGAAGATAAACATCACAGCCCAGAAAGAGAAAAAAAAAAGCTATTGCCTGAACTTCTCACAACAGTATGCTGTCTTTAGACTACCATTCAGTATCAGATGTGTTGCCATCTTATTCTTTATGACAGAAAAAATATGTTTGATTAATTGTGCAGATTTATTTGAGTTTCCAATTTGATATTTTCCCTGTTTCCTTTACTGGATCATAAGTTGTAGGGACAAGCACTGGTGACATCTTTAGTTTGCAGTTGCAGGAAAAACACACAACTTGAAGCTGACCCATGAGGATGGCCTCAGCAAATGGTTAACCTCTCCAAGTCTAATTTTGTCAGCTAAAAATTGGGGAAAGTGACTCTGTATTCCAGATCTGTGATAAAGATTCCCCGAAATGTATATAAAAAGTGCCTTTCACATAGTAGATGCTCAACATACAGTAACTATCATTATTATTATTCCCTTTTTAAAATGATGTCAACAGTGCTTAAACTATAGCTTTGCATATTACATAAATTTTATTCACTGGGTGTAGGGAAGAAAACACTGAATATCTAATATAAACTTTGTTTTTCTACAAGTATCAGCAAAAATCATAGTTGTCCTGTAAAATCATTCTTTTTTTTGTGCTTAAAAAGCACTTCACCTGAGATAAGCAAGAAAAATGGATTGAAACATTATACTGGACCATAAGCAAGTCTGTATTACTGTACTATACTCTCATTCCCTAGCTCTATATTATTCATGGCAGAAAAGGCACATGAAGAAATCTAAGGATGGGGGAGCTACATTTCTTTATGACCTTATTTGAAAGATAAATTCCTTGGGGAAATACAATTTATTCAGATTATCAAGACCCTGCTGTGCAAATCTACAGTCTGGGAGCACACTATGGAGATCAAAAAATATTTACTTTATTCTGTTGGGTATAAAAGCTTTTAATGAATGCATAATTAAGACAAAAAAGTGTATACAGCTTTAGAAATTCCACTGCTGAGGCAAGCCATTAATATCCAAGGCACCATACCCAGTTGTGATTCCACCTGTTTCCTATTTGGATTACAACCTAGTTATAAATCAAGATATTATGTGACTACCCAACCTGGTGCTGCAGGAAAGAACTGCACTCCAGGAGCAGAGAAAGCAACTTAAAGGGGCGGGTGTACATGTGTGGTGCTGGGTGGGCCCTTTGGAACAGATTGAAACAAACCAACAAATAAACCAAACCCAAACCTTTTAACAGTGTCGGGATGAATCATGTAGGAAAAAAATCATGTTTATCATGTATGTAAAGGCATATGTGAGTTTTCTCAATACCATCTTAGAGTTTACAGGATAAAGTCTAATTGTTATGGAAGAAAAACTGAGCAACTCACTAACAATGCAAGCCAGATTACTTGTGATATCACAAAATAATGTAAACCCAGATATTTTTATATGTATAAATATAGAAAGATATAAATATACTTGTATACAAATATGTAAATATATCAGGACAACTGTATGTAACTATATGTTCATGTATTGATATAAATATGCATATGATACAATTTGATTAAATGAAAACAAAATATTAGCAGAAATTCAAAAAATATGAGGAAAAAACTGTAGCACACTCTAATTCTTGCAGTCTTTGAAGGCCTATTTAAATATGTTTGTGCTATATAACAGAGGAATTCTACAATTAGGTTACTAGTATATTTTCATAATCAATTGTATGCATAATATCCAAGGCTCATGAATAATTTTATATTGTTCCTTGGAAAAGTCTCTAGTAGAGCCGGAAATCTAGTAAGGAGGAGGAACAGAAACACTGCCAGCACCATCAACAACTAGTAATTCTGCTCCAGTCACTATGTGCAGCAAAATGCTCTTTCAAAGTTTACTAAAGCTGACTCAGCACATAGGAGATTTCCAATGAATAATGGACTATGTAGGGAAAATTAATGTATATATTTTTAAATTGAAAATAGTCTATCTGGGTAACTAGGGTTTTAAAACTAAAATTTCAATAACTACAAACTTTTTTTTAGCAAAAAAAGTGGGAAGCAAAACCAGTTTAGATTTTTTAAAAAGAATAGTAGCATATAGAAGTAATTACAATGTATAAGGGTACTTTGAAAAATTCATGGAGACATGGAATTAAAAGATAATACAAATCTTTTCATGAACTTTTTGAAGACCCCTCATATTTCCTTACTTAGCTAGGGTACACAAAGTCAGGGTTCTGAAAATTAGCCCAATACTGCAGACTTCAAATTGTCCCTCAATAAACCACTCAACAGAGTGGTTTGCAAAAAAATCCCTCAGTTATTTACATAGACCGTTTGTCTTAATCATTATTATTAATAAGATTGAAGACTGAAGGTCTTTTTTTGTTTCAGCTCTTTTTTGTTTTGGCTTTTTATATTTTGGTTGCTATGAAGGATACATAACATCAACAATTTTTACCCTTAAACTAGGACCAGTCCAAATTAATCTAAACATGATGACACTTTCACAATATGAGTATCAGTGATGAAACAGGCAGGTACTTGATGAGAAGCAGTGTGTCAACGGTATTTAGAGCAGGGATTCCCAAACTGTGCTCTCCAGACCAGCAACATCAGCATCACTTGAAAACTTCTTAGAAAACAATTCTCAGGCCCTTCTCAGACCTCCAGAATCAGAGACTCTGGAGTGGTTAACCAGCCATTCACCTGTTTCCTTGCACGGTCAAGTTTAAGAAGCATTGATCTGAGGTATGCATTTGAGTAAAGAAAGAAATGACTCTAACCCGCATATCTATATTCATGTAACAAACTGTGTGACCCCAGCCCCTCATCCCTGCCTCTGATGTTAAACATTATGTTTAATATGTGTGGCTAAGGCCAGAATACCTGGAGCTGAGTTAATGACACAGACAAGCAGTCATTTCACAGGGCCTGTAGCAGGTGCTCCTTGATGTGCAGTGAGAAAAAGGTTGGTAGCCTGCTCTAAAGGATACTTGTGGATAGACAGTGAGAAAGGAATGGAGGAGAAGTCTGGGAAGGAAAGCCAGAGGAAGGCAAGTCAACTGGAGGGAGGCTAGACATGTGCATAGCAGTCTCCCAGTGTGGAATAACTTAGATTTTTTCTTTTAAACAAATACAATGTTTTTATTTCCCCTAGTCAGGAAGCAACTTTATTTTAAAAAATTTCTATCACAGGGAGCTCTCATGGTGCATGCAAAAGGAATTTAATCAAATAACATGCATTTCTAAGTACCTACTATGCACTAGAACTAGAGATGAAAGATTTTTTCTGTTCTTGTCTTGAATTGTATATATGAAGATGACGCAAGATGTTTTATTTACAGGAAGTACAGGGGAAACAAGCAAACCCCCTGTTTACAAAGCATCAATGCCATGTAATTTGTTGCTTTTGTCAAAGCATTTATTTCATTATTTATTAAAATACTATTTCAATATGCATGATGTCTTCACATTTCAGAGGCAAGGAGTGATGGTTCATTTAAATATTTGTGACTTAAAAAAAAAACAATATAAGAATTTCTACAAAATCAAAGACAAGTGACTGAGAGAAAAAAATACTTTTTATAGAATGGTGATTACTCCCCAAAATTTCAGGAACAAACTTATCCAATATGTTTTTGATTCAAAGTAGATAGCAGAGGGCCGGCCCGGTGGCGCACTCGGTAGAGTGCGGCGCTTGGGAGCACGGCAGCACTCCCGCCGAGGGTTCGGATCCCATGTAGAGACCGGTCTGCTCACTGGTTGAGCGTGGTGCGGGCGCGACACCGAGGGTTGCAATCCTGTTGCCGGTCGCGGTACGGGCGCGACACTGAGGGTTGCGATCCCATTACCGGTCATGAAAAAAGACAAAAAGGAAAAAAAAAAAAAAAACAAAGTAGAGAGCAGAGTTGCTGACATTTCTAGGAATGAGGAAAGACAGAGGTGAGGGAGTTGTTTAGGAGGGTAACTGTGAAACTAATAGAAGAATTCACAAGTGAAGCATCACATTCTATTGGCTCTGGTTTCTAGGGCACCTACTGGTGTAGGTTACAGTGTCGTAGGATACTTTGCATGCACTATCTCATTGAATCCTTCAACACCCCTAAGAGGTAGCTTGTACATAAGATACCATATCTGGGTTTCACAGACGATGAGTGAGGGGCAAAGTGGTTAAATAACTTGCCCAAGGTCACACAACTTCAGGACATAAACTTATATCATGGGAAGAAAGGTAAGTAAGTCAACACAAACAATATGGTGTGATCAGCCTCCCAGAAGATTGCCCATCACTAAAAAAGAGGAGGGAAATCTAACTCCAGCTGAGTGGATTGATCAGGCAGCTCTGGATAACACATGAACGAAGTACTTGAAAGTTAAGTAGGAATTCAGAAGGTGACAAAGTGAGGGAAAAGTAATCCACAGAGAGGTAGACGTCATACAAAGAGGTTTAGGTACAGGGAAATGCATGAAGTTCATAATGAGTGTGGCATACAGCATGCGGGTAGTAAATTGGTTAAAAAAATAGGAAGTTTCATAATAAAGGCAGGCCCTATGTGCCAAATTAAGAGGAATGAATCTTATCCTGAAGGCTATGGTGAACCCCTGAATAATGAATGATTTTAAGCAAGAGGACAATGAAGTTTTTGTTGTTGCTGTTGTTGTTGTTTAAATCAATCAAACAGACTTTTTCATGGATTAAAAAAAAAAAAACTTCGAAATCAATCAAACAGAATTCTGGAGGAGGTACTGGAGTGGGGCGAGAGTGAAGGAAGTTTCATTGGTTAGCAGGAAGTTTCTTCAGTCCAGGAAATAAGTGATGGGGATCTGAATTAAGACCATGGTAATGGAAATAGAATGAGAGAAAGATTTTCCCTGGGAAACATACGGACTGAGGTCTGGGGTGTGCTGCACACCGGAGCCGAGGCTACTTCCTGTCCTCCACACCTTTCTGCTCCCACCAGTCGAGCTACAACAGCTCCTTGTGCTTTTGTCCCCACAACATGTTTATGCCATTTGTGCCTGTTATTGTCATTATTTCGTTTAATTAAATAGCAAGGAAAAGGATGGAAAAAAGGGGGCAGCATTGAAAGGTCTTGGAGACAGTGTATGTGCGGCATAAGGAGATAGAAGATTCTAGGATGACTCCTGGGTTTCTGACCTGGGTTCACACTCAGAAAGGTAACGTGCCTGTGGAATATTCGAGAGGAAGTGGCTTGGAGGTAAGACAACCTATCCTTGGGGTGCAGGAAGAATTAGGTACATTAGGGACACAAGAAAGAGGAAGGACAGGGTTGGAAAACTAGTCCAAAACCAGGAGATGGAGAGCTAGCTTAAATTTTAGGTTAAGAAATTGTTTTGTGGGTCAGAAAGATAACTTAGACTGTACAGTATTGATTAACATTAGATGACAGGTAGGGAGCACAGTTGAGTTATTACAGGAAATTCTGGGAAAAATAATCCAGACTTGAATGATATCAATGACAATGAAGAGAAACAGAAGGCAGCATATGTGAGAACTATTTGGGAGGCGGGCCCAATAGCATTTAGTGGTACGCATGGGAGTGTAAGATCACACCAAGGTTTCTGGTGTGGGTGACTAAAAGATGATGGTACCTTAACGAAGATGGGGAAGACTGTGTGACACTGGTGAGGATGAATTTGAGGTGCACGTGGAATATCAAGTGAAATCCGGGCTGAACACACGGGGCTGGAGCTCAGGTGGAGGACTGGGGTAAGGAACCCTCAGCAGACGCTGGCAGGAGAGTGAGTGAGCAGAAGGGAAGAGCCCAGAATGGAGCCCGGTGCCCCAGGGCATCCAAGGAGCTCATGGATGAAGAGCTTGTGAAGGGGCTGAAAAGAGAAGTAGGAGAGGGTCTCGAGAAAGAAAGGTGCAGGAAAGAAAGGAGCGGCCAGTGTCTCGGTAAGATACAAGTGTGACAGTTCCGTGGTGTTGGGGATCTTTGTTGGAAGAGCTTTTGGGGAGTGATGAAGGCAGAAGACTGAGTTCATAGGGCTGAGGACCGAGTAGAAGGTAGGGAAGTGCAGACACGGTCACACTCAGTAGTGAAGGAAGGGGGAGGCGGTGGTCATGAGAGACAAAGAAA
This sequence comes from Galeopterus variegatus, assembly GCF_000696425.1. NCBI lineage: Eukaryota > Metazoa > Chordata > Mammalia > Dermoptera > Cynocephalidae > Galeopterus > Galeopterus variegatus. The sequence continues at coordinate 173,905 of NW_007726789.1, read as the reverse complement.
AGTTTCTCCACCTTGTCGATCCCGTTTACAAACTGAAAAGAAGGGGTCAGTGGAGGAGAGATTGTAACCACAGAAAACACAGGAGGTAGCTGCTGGGATAAGAGCAGAAAGGTGGCAGAGCTTCAGCAAAGAGGGCAGACATTTCACTGTGAGTAGAAACATTTGCAGGTGGAGGGTGGGTGGGAGGACTGATATCTCAAATGAAACACAGATTTTCTTTTAACCCCCCCAATTTCCAAGTATGTATTAATAATGGAATTAAGTGAGTTTGATGTTTGTTTGCTTTGTTTATCGATTCTGAGCTCTAGCATTAAAAAAATATTAGAAATATTTTGTTTTTAAGAAGAAAAGTACAGCTGAAAGTGATTTTAAAAATTGTGCAATTAACAATAGTTAGCGTAGACTAGAAATTATAATATTAGAAATATTCAAGATAATCTTTCTCCTCTTTAAAAACTCACAATGGAGATAAAGTCAACCCTAGATTATCCACATATCAAATTAAAATTCCAAAATAACTTCCCCAGCTAGCCAGCATACTTCTGGGCTGTCACCTACTGACATCCTTTGGTGTGGGCTTGGGGAATAAAAAAATAATAATAATAGCATATGGAAAAATTAATTGGGACCCTAAAATGGCTAATAAAGATCTTACGATGCATTTCACAGCCAAATATGAATGATATTTGGCAAATATAATATTCTGGATTACCCATGCCAGATAGCAAATACCCTTCATTAGAACAAATAATTAGTAGTTAGCTATGCCTTAATAAGTCTGATACATTTCCATCCTTTCTTTTTTTTTTTTTTTTTTGTCTTTTTCCGTGTCCGGCAACGGATCGCAACCCTCAGTGTCGCCCCCATACCGGACCGGGACCAGCAACGGGATCGCAACCCTCGGTGTTGCTCCCGCGCCTCGCTCAGCCAGTGAGCGGGAACCGGTCTGTATGTGGGATCCGAACCCTCGGCGGGAGCGCCGCCACGCTTCCCAAGTGGCGCACTGTAGCAGTGCGCCACTGGGCCGGCCCCCATTTCCATCCTTTCTAATCATTTTCACTGATTAAAAAACATCTAAAAGATTAAGCCATTTGTAATATGTTTTCCAAACTTTGTAATTTAACTTTCTCCAAACACAAGAGTATCAGCTCTTCTGAACTATGGAGGAGCACTCAGTGAGTGTATTTGATTATGGGCATATTAAATATATATGTTGGTATAATCATCTGTCTTCTCTAATGTGGATATAAATGGCTCAGTGCAGGAGAAAAATGAGCCTGAGTTATAACTTCTTCTCAACCTTGAGGATAATTTATTCTATACAGAACACCCACTATATATTATGTATTCAGGCAATACTGTTAATTTAATAATTAAAATTATAATAATACATTGTTTAGAAGAGATAACCTCCTATAAGTCATTGTGGTATTACTTAGTTAAAAATGATAATCTATTATAATGAAAAATATGTAAGCTCCTCCATGTCAAATTCAATCCCCATAGAAAATATTTTCAATTAAAAAAAAATGTATTCAATGGATAAAACTAATGGAAGCCTGCCTGGTAATATATTTTTCCTAGCAAACATAAAATTTCAATATTTAAAAAGCAGAGACAAATTACTAAATGGAGGCACCTTTCATTACCTCAACACATACTGAGCTCATGCAATGTGAATAGAGAGAGGGTGAGATATAAATTAGTGCAAGTCCTGATCTCGACCCTCAAGAGCCCCACGGTGCAACTGGGGGGGTGCAGACATTTCCCAACCACATTCAACCATCTGCAAAATGATGCAAAAGCAGCGCTCAGATACTTTCAGCCTGGTCAAGGTATTTCAAGGATCCAGAGCTTCTCAAAGTTCAAAGTGGAAAAAGTATTGTCTTAATAAAAAACAAAACAAAGCAGGAAAAAAAAACAAACCAAACAACAACAGTAAAATTACTGTTTATGCAAAAAAAAAAAAAAAAGGAACAAAATTACCCAGAATTCTCCCTCATGCCCTGAGAGAATAACATTCTTAAAAGCTTTGTACTGTCACTGAAGGGAGAAAATGACTAATTCTCAGTGTAGCCCACCGAGTGGAAAACTAAAGGAAAACACGGATGCTGAATAAGCACCAGTTACAGAGGAGCAGACTGAGGGCTCCCTCCCTCCGGTTCCCTTTGCATTTGTTCTTGGCTTCTGAATGATGGATAGAAAGAATTTGGGCTTTGCTTTACTAGATCATTCGAATGTACACACTGTAAACAGAACAACGCCTTTAATCTGGGGAAATTATCTTTCATGCCTGTAAAAGCAGAAAACAAAACAAACAAAACCAAACCCCTCTCTGGTTTCCTAGCAGTGATAAAATGCTCTACCTACAGCCCTTGCGTCCCCGTCCCCTCACATTCCGGCAGCACGTCTCCTCTTGCAGGTCACGTCTTTCACATAAAAGTGCTAAACTAATGCCGCTTAATGACAAATTAATGTCCATGAATAAAAAATACACCTCTAATAGCATAGAGTAATTTGCCATTACAATATCATCATTGGACATGCCCCTGGTTTAATACGATGTATTTAATTCATAACCTAATGAGTGATATATAAAAAGAAGGAGATGAACCCTGCAATTACATTTATGTGAGTCTGTCACCTTATTTGTAAAACCTTAGAGTCATTTACATTCAAATTAGAACAAATGAGTGATTTCACAAAGTGCGCTGATAAATGACCACAGCAGCCCGAGACAAAACTGTATTTTCTGTGAACACATTAACAGTTTCCTATTATTTGTTAAAAATTACAATGCATATTGCCCAGTGTGGTGTGAATAATGACTTTTTTACTGATTAGGTCAGAAGACTAATATGTAGTAAAATAAATAATTTTTCTTTTCTTTTTTTCTGATTTTTTGCTTTAAATTACTGAATTCTGGTGGATTCACACTGCCACCTGCTGTCGACGAATTGATACTAGAAGTATACTCATTCCTATCAAAGGGAGTTTAAGTATTCGCTAATTTGGTGGCTTTATTCGAAAAGTCTAAGCGGTGGTTCTTTTTCATCAACACATCTAAACTACATGTCATTATAAAAGCTGTGATACTTGCTGAACAGAAACTTGTTAAGCAAACAATAGGAAGTACTATTTGGGGTAGGTGTACAAAATGTACAAACTTTTTTTGGGGGGAAAGCTAACTACAATAAAAGACATCTTCAGCAAAGATGTGGCTCCTAATGCAGCACTTGCAGGGGATGCAACACAAAGTTCAGTGGCTAATACCCCTGATCTTATGACACTGTGCATCAGCAGAGAAGAGAGTGAGAGAGAGAGTGTGTGTGTGATGTTTTCCCTACTCCTGCCCCTTGGTATGATCTAAAGAGGACTGAAAAGTCTGCCTGCCACCGAGGACTTGCATGACCTTGTCTTCCCCCCTAATGGCAAGTTCCAATATGAAAGTCTGCCCAAGGGTCCAGGACAAAGCAGGTTAAGAAAGGCACTGTGGCTAGAAAGGTGGCTGGGGAGGAACAGGCCTGGCCTTGGAGATGAGGCTGATAACTTTTGTAGGTGAGATCATCTGAATAATCACCAGGGTAGCTAATGTAAGTTTTCCAACCAGATCAACATCCTAGTTCTGAATCTAAGTTTCTCCATCTGTAAAAAGAAAACAACACCCATCTGCCTTAAGGGGTGATTTAGCGGAGTGGATGGGCCCTCAATAAACATTTCTCTTCCCTGGGAGAGATAATGATGCTCTGGGGACCATGGTTTGGCATGAAGACAGGCTAGAAACAAGCAGACCCCTTAGGAGGACATCACAACCTGTAAGCAAGAAAGGTGAGAGCCTAAAGAAAGGCACGACTGTCCCTCCCCTCCCTGCCCCCCTATCAATTAGCATAATATTCACTGCTGGCTCTCCCTTCTTTCCACAAACATGCTCTGAGAACATGTGTGAAGGCCTCACGGCCTAGGGGGCCAATTCAGTAGCTGTCCTCATTGACACAGAGCAGCACTGCTCCTGCAGTTTGGGGTCCTAGCCTTCATCATCTTGCCAGAGAAAAAGCAAGAGAAAGGAGCCCACACAGTGGCCTCAGGTGTCCCTTCCCTTTTCTGGGAGGCAGCAGTAGCATTTACATGTGTTCAGAGGAGCTTCAGGCCAAGGGAATAGCTGATGGCTAGAGAACCTTTGGGAGCTTCCACCAAGGGGTTCTCCCCTTGGCCGTGCTTTTTAATGAACACAGGAGGAAAACAGGGGTATTAGATCAGGGGTCTACCTCTGGCAGAGAAACCAAAGAAATAATGAACATTTAAGAACAACAAAGCAATACCAGATATTTTAGTGAGAGGAATGGTTTCAAAAACTCCTAGTTGGACAAAGTACCAAACAAGGATAGAGAATATGTTAGCATTGACTGATGGGGTACAATTTCTAGGTACATTTTAAGCACTGGAGATTTTTCATCTAAACAAAAATTATTTTTATATACTCAATAAAATGGTCCCATATGAAATTATAAATCAGTTGGGCAATATTGCCAAAAAATAGCAAGCAGGTACAGCTATAAGACTATGTCAAAGTATAAAAGCTGACTGATTCAGTTTGCTGGTATTATAATCCTAAGAGAAAAGCAGCATATATATTTTTAAAAGACTGAAGTAATGAAATGATTTCTACATATACACAGTTTTGGTTCTCATATTGTCAAAATCTCCCTCTACAAGTTTGACATCTTGCAACAACCACAGATAAAAAGGAAAAGGAAAGTTACACGAGAGAATGAAATGAAAACATTTCGTGAAAAGAAGTTTCAACCACTGTTCAAGAAGCCTGAATAATAACTGTCCACGAAATATATCTGTATTTAAGCTACACTTTTACCTCAGCAAAAAAGTGAAATGCGAGAGTTAAATTCCAAAGTGCACAAGTCAGTATCTCAATAAATTCATCTGATGGGGTAGGGGGAAATACCCATGAACTTCCAATGTTTACCAGGAATTCTCATAGAACAGTATAGGTATGCGCGCACACACACCCCTGTATGTACACACCACTTATAATAAGCATCACAGTAATTAACACTATAACCAAACCTCTGTCAACACGCATCACTGATTATTACCTGCTACGGGAAAAGTGAATCAGGTGATGATGCGCAAAGCTCGAGTTGCATATTGGATGTAGAAATGTCAAATAAGAGTAATTTCAGTTTCACAAGTCAAACACAATTTTGAAGTCTTGTAACCTTTCTATGTGATTCCCATGTACTACTGGCAGAAAGGGATTAAAAATGGCTTTCCCATACCATCCAACGATATTGAGGGGAGAAGAAAGGAAAATAAGATAAAAATAAACATTTACTGTTAGACTAAATGTGCTGAGATAATGATAAAAATCTTATATACTGCATTTGAATTGCTCTTTAGGTGAACACGGCTGAAATGCCTGACACTGTCTCCCTGGGAAGTGCTGGTTCCTATTTCCCAGGGTTGCTGGGAAGATTAAATAAGATGCTGTATGTCAAAGAGTTTTGTACACTACCAAATGGGTAACAGAAGTCAATGTCAAAGGGCATATTTAGAATTACAGAAAATGATTAGAAAATGATTAGTAATTGGGCAGGAAAACAAATAGGCTTTTTCTGCTCACAAATATCACATCATATGCACAAAAATAATAGAATTAAATGGTGTGGATTTATTATTTCTTAAAATTAACTTTTACTATTGTTATAATGCTGTAATAAATGCAAATAAAAGTCATACCAATGGGTGAAATGGGGAAGATCCTAACACAGGAAATTGGTTCCTAACCCTGTAAAATCAAAAAGCCTCATTAGCTATGTTGTTTGCCTAAAATGACCTATATCTTCCTTCCTACCTACCAAAGAGTTCTCATTCAAGAAGAAAATGGTCTTTGGAATCAGAAAGGTCTACTATTCACCAGCCATATTGCCTCAGGCAAGTTGGATACATTTTTGAATGTCTAATATTTCATCTATAAAAAAATGTGCAAAGTTGTTGCAAGGACTGGACTTGAAACACCTGTGAATATACAGTGGGAACGTGGTATGCGGGAGTTTTCTCTTCCTTACTCTCCTGTAGAGCCTTTCCTGACCAGCCAGCAAGTCAGGGTAAGAATGCACAGATCACTCATCCCTTCTCCAGCATTGGCTGCCTGGGAAGTCCATGTAGTAATTAATTTTATATGATTTTATGATATATTAGCTGCTGTTACTGCAATCTTCAATGAACATTCCACTTTTCTTGCATTTGTGGTTATTTCTGCAAACAGACAACTTTGCCTCAGAACAGGACACTTTCCAGTGTCATCTCCCCAGGGACCCACAGGGAACTCTGTGTGTGGGTGCTGAGTTAATCTGCTGCTCAAGCATAGTGGGGACCTGGGGTGGGCAGGGGGTGTGAGGGGAAATGCCCTCTTCTGTGATAGGACACAAGAGCTGCAGCCGCGCCCCTAGGGGCCTCTCAGCTTGTGTCCTGGAAAAATTTTACCAGCACAGGCCATTCCCCCACCTCATCACCCCCATTTTACCCATCATTCAGTTCCAGTTGGCGGGGACAGCTTACGACGGCAGGGGAAAGCAATGGGGAAAGCTTATTAACAGTATGCAAGCTCACATACCTGGATGAGATAATGGGAACATAAATTGAGAAGCTCCAAGAGCTGTAGGTGACTGCCAGCTGCTAACACATCCTGGATCACGCCTGGCTCCAACAAAATCTGTTTTGTTTTTTAATAAAAAGAAAACTATCAGTTACATTAAAAATTAATACAGCACTGCTTCATATGTAAATATACCATACTGTATTTAAATGGTTGTTTCACATACTCTATCTGAATTAATACTGCTCCTTATTATGGAAGTCGGTCCTTCTCTTTCTATTCTGACTAATGAGCTCTGGCCCTCTCTCTAACAGCTGAGTTTTCTTCCGACCATGTGGGCTGGGACTCATTTCCCGTGTGTAAAGCTCTGTGCGTAACCACTTATTTTTTTGTAGGAAGATATGAACATTTTCAAAGAATATAACCCTCTTAAAATTCAGTTTGTGATGTAATCTTATAAAATACAAAAGAACCGAGCTTTAGTTTTCGAAGTGTATTTCAGAATTTTGCTCTTTAGTAAGACCACAGAAACACTATGGTTAACAGGTATTTTAGGGAAAGGGGCTTATGTTTCTCCTCGCCATACGAAACCAGAGGTGGATATTATTCCATTTTACTTCTAAGTCCTACGACAGTAAACATCAAGCGTAAACCTTCATTTTTCTTTCTCAGTCTCAGATTCTCTAATCCTTGTTACTTAAAGAATGTACAAATAGCAGTTTCAGAATACAAAGACATCACAGAGAAGTAAAACCTCCCAAGTATCCTGGTGATATCGATTCTTCACTTTTTTCAATCAAGTCCATTTATCTGCCTACTGCTGCCAGCTTCTGAGCTGCTGAACAAGGCTGGAGAAAGACACACAACCATGCTGACAACATTCACTTTGCATGCATGACTTGCCAGGTGCAAGGAGGCCTTTAGTGCCACCCCAGCACAGTGATTCCCAAAGTCTGGACTGTGGACCAGCAGCATCAGGATCAAACAGAAACTTGTGAACACTGCCAACTCCTGGACGCCTCCCCAGACCTACTGAATCAGGACCTTTCAGGGTGAGGCAACTCACCCCCACTGGGTGGGTCTCACGCACAGGGCGGCACGAGAACACCGAGGTGGTCAATTCACTCTTCCGCTCTCCTCCATCTTCATCACGCTCCTTTCTCCTCAAGCTGCCAACTCCTCCTCTACCTCCTAATTTTTACCTTGTGATCTTCCAAAGGCTCCCACCACCGAACCCACCAACCCACCTACCTAGACCTGCATCAGCACATTACACTTTCTCCAACAGCCACTTGTGCATTTGATCCCAATCCTTCTGCCTGAAATTGTCCCCTCCCGTTCTTGCGCATTCTACATTCTCTTTCCACTGAATCAGGACACGAGTACACTGTCATAGCTCTCATCTTAAGAAACAGAAATCCCCTCTCTTGGCCCCTGCAGCTCCCTCCAGTCCCTCCATGTTCCCCTTTGTAACAAAACTCCTCAGGCAAGTTGTCTACACACTGCGGCCATGTGCTCTACTCTGCTCCTCTTGCACCCACTCCTGTCAAGTTTTGTTCCCATTGTTCCACTAAAAATGCTCTCATCAAAGTCACCAGTGATTCCATATTTCCAAACCCAATAGCCATTGACTGCTCTTCTCGGACCAACTTCTTCCCTTGCCTCTGGAACAACACCCTTCCCGGCTGTCAGCTACTGCACTGGCCGCTCCCTTTCCATCTCCTTTCCAACCCCTCTGCTTTGGAGATGCCCAGCACTCAGGCCCCAAACCTCTCCTCTCCTCTCTCCACTTGCTCTGTGGATGGTCTCATGTAATCTCATGGCTTTAAAACCATCTCTACACTCATGACACTAGAGTTTGTGTCTCCTGCCCCACCTCACCCCTTAAACTCCAGACTCTCACGTCCAACTGTCTACTCAGAATCAACACTTGGACGTCTGATGGGCAGCTGATGCTGGACATGCCCCAGGCTGAACACTTGATCCTTTCCACCCACCCCAAACCTGCTCCTATCCCAATCCTGCCATCTCAGGAAGCAGCAACTTCCCAGTTATTGAGGCTAAAACCTCAGAGTCCTTGATGCCTCTTGTTTCCCTCATATCTCACATCTGATCCTCCAGCCAGTCCTATCAGTTCTATCTTCAAAATAGTTCCAGTATTCAATCACTGCTCACTACCTCCATCATTATCACTCCAGCCCAATTTACTCTTCTTCCTAGACTTGACTGTCATACCTTCCTAACTAGGAGCATTGCTTTCTCCTTTGCCCCCTTGCACCATCTTTAATAATGTCAACCCAATTGGTCTTTTTAAAAAACATGAATTAAATCACATCACTCCTTTTATTCGAAGCTCTCCAATGACTTTCTTTTTTTGTCTTTTTTCGTGTCTGGCAACGGATCGCAACCCTCAGTGTCGCGCCCGTACCAGACCGGGACCGGCAACGGGATCGCAACCCTCGGCGTTGCGCCCGCACCTCGCTCAGCCAGTGAGCGGGAACCGGTCTGTATGTGGGATCCGAACCCTCAGCGGGAGCGCCGCCGCGCTCCCAAGCGGCGCACTGTAGCAGTGCGCCACCAGGCCGGCCCCAGTGACTTTCTATCTCACTGAAAATAAAATCCAAAGTCTTCATTACAACCTAAAAATTTCCTTGAATATGCTGAGTGTCTTGGTATTTACTAGTTGTTTTCTCGGCCTGGCTTACTCTTCCTCAGGATATCAGTGTGACCTGCTTCCTCACATCCTTCAGACTTCTGTTCAGACGTCATCTTATCTGAGAGGCATTCTCTGATCTTCTATGTAAAGTAGTACCCCACTCTCCAACACCATCATTCCTATCTCCTTTGTTTTATTCTTCTTTATATCACAGTCTGATTTGATTATTTTCTGTTTTTCCATTCACTAGGATATAAACTCCAAGAGAACAGGGCCTTGGGCTATTTTGTATCCCCAGCACTTAGAACAATGCCCAGCTCATAGCTATTGCTCAATATTGATACATTTATTTAATAATATATTAATGAATTAATTGATCTCTACACATATTCTTAATTTAGAATTAATTTTACTTAATTTATTAATTAATCTAAAATAAAGAGAATTCAGAAAAAGGACTATAAATCATATTTCTGAGCTACTGCAGTAAAGAAGTGAAAAAGGTAAGCACTTGTGGCAAAAATACCAACACCCATCTTACTCTGAAAATGTTTTATAGCTCCTTTTCCACCTACTTGGAAGGAGAAACCTGAATTTCTCCAACTCTTCTAGGAAAAAGGCTTTGACTGACATTCAGGAAATTAGTGCAGCTCCCATCATAGGAGCAAGGATGTCGTATAGTCTTGCAGAAGAGGCATGGCCTAAGGCGGGGAGTGGGGAATAGAAGGATTAGAAAGGTTAGTTTTAGCCTTTAAATCCTGTCAGTTGCGCTTATTTCATACAACTGGCATTTGTGATAACCTCTAGGGCTCGGTAATGCCAAACACAAAGACAGATATCACAGACAGACAAGATGAATATGCCATAGCATGTTTAACACATCCAGCAGGCTGACTTAAGAGAAACCTTCGCACAAGAAACCCATACTGGGATTGTTTTTCTTTATTTCTTATTTTTTGTTCTGTAGTGTTTTTTCTCCACTCATTATAACATAAGTTTTTCTAAAAGATACTTTAGTACACAAAATCCCTAAATGCTTTTCAAGTTTGCAGAAAGAAACCCTACCAGGACAGCTGGTTCTCACTTACGGAAACAGAACCAACATTTGCAAACCCCACTTGTATTAGAGTCTTTTAAATTTAGCTCTGTTACTCTTTGGTGACTGGTTGTTCTAATATATTTTTCTAGAGAATTTGTATTTGGGCAGGAATAAAAACAAAGGTTCAATCTCTTCATGATTTCCAGTATGGTGAATTTACCTATCACCTGCCTTGAAGAACTGGCCAAAAGAATAAAGTCTGTGGAAGGAAGGGATCGCAAACGCACACATTTATGTAGGGAAACTAAGGCAGCTAAATTTAAGTGCTGCAAAACATATGCTGGTTATAGTTAAGGCTTTCAGAAACTTATACCCATCAACAAATGGTCTCAAACCAGCACAGATGGGAGGGAGGGTCACTTGAGAACCACGTACAGGAAGGGAGAGCTGAGAAGACAGGGTGTTAGAGCTAATCAAATCACCCACCAGACTGGAGAAGCTTAGCTCAGACAGAGGCATAAATATTGGACAAGACAAAGAGATCAAGAAAATACAGGCTTCATAAAGCCATGTGGTCCAGAATCCAGCATGACATCCTTAAAGAAGCCAAAATAGGCTGGTCATGGCTTCTTCTCGAAATGGCACTAACCTGCATGGGTGGAGGCAGAGTTGGGGCTTTTCCAGGTGATACAATCAGGAGAAAGCTCTGGTGGGGCATTAATGTCTCTTGTCCGCAGGGCCATCTGTATAATGTCTTCCTGCCACGGACACCTGACCTCCAGGTGGCAGAACACAGGGGGTTGTGCTTGAAAGAGGGGAGCTGGAAAGTGCTAACTGGGGAGGTAACAATCTCATTACCTACATCAGGCCCAGGAACCTCTCCTGCCACTTGTGGCAGGCAAGGTCAAGTAAACTGAGGAGAGGTCCACAGCTGACCCCCATCTGAAATGCTGATATTCTGCACTCATTTTGATCAATTAGGGAGAAGAACAGGCCAGTGGACTGTGGTCAGTGTGACACTGGAAAGCCCACAACTGTAGTAGAAGAAGATAGATAACTAGTGAGAATTACTACAGCATAATTCAGCCATGAAGTGGTCCAATTGCCCTTCTGGTAGGAAGCATTCTTGAATACTCTGTCAAAATATGTCCTCTGGTCACCAGTGCAAGCAGGATTGGTAGTAGAAAGTTGAATTTACACGACCTCTAACAAAGGCCCTCTAAACTAGAATAAGACTGGGCTCCTGGCCTCAGCAATATCTTCAAGCAGCATATGGAACCAGAAACTCATGAAAGAGGAGGGTTGTGGGACCTGGCGTGAGATTCTGCACAGGGCATGGTGATGTAGGCCACCTTGGTCAGCACCCAGACCTCACCTGGCCGGGCTCTGGGAGGGTGGAGCTAGGAGTGACAGGTGGGAACAGGGACAGCACAGAGACCCTAGTCATCCCTGTCCTTCCTCATTCAGCTCTTCCTACCACATCCCCAGGGGCTATTCTCTCAGTTCTGTCTTCTCTTCATTTTTCCTCCTACTCTTACCTGGCTTCTTGGATTAGCTGCTGGTAGGAACTGTCTTTAATAGCCATGGCAAATCTCAGTGCGACATTTCTTTGTCTGCCTGTGAACAAGTGTTATCTCCAGTTCTTCAAAGCTATCTTCCTCATTTCTCGCTTTAGGAGACTCAAATTATTTGCTTCTGGGGTTGTGATAGAGTAGGCTGAGCACGTTAAAGCCAGACAACTAAGGTCACTACTAAACACACATACACATGTGCATACATGGACACAAACAGGTTTGCAAGCGCAAGCACTCATGCAGCTGCAAATTAGATGTGGTCTAACATCGCTTACAATAATAAATGAACACACTGTCCCTCTTCCTTATACTTTGTTTCCATGGGTTTTTTTTTTTTTTTTTTTCCATATAGTATATAGCAAATTGGTAAATTATTACAATTCAGAACCTATAAATCATCAAATAATTTGAATAAAACATCATAAATACTTTTAATCAGATGTTTAAGGCACATAAAGTCTTTTGCATAAAGTTCGTTATAAGAGAATTTTTATAAATGGAACATGAAACAAGATCTAGCTATGATAAACTGCCACCTAGTTTTTGTTTCAAAACCATTAATGCTAAGATTTTTCATCCACAAGGTGGCGCCCATGTTTAAAGCAAAAGGATTTTCTAAATTATTCATGCACTGCACCTCTATCACTGACACCTTAAGTTTATTTTTAAGAAAAAAAATACAAGATAATAAAATACATAAATTCTACTTTCTAAATGTCTCTATCATATTAGGAATTATTCATAAATAGTTCTCTTGAAGTGCCCAATCTGAGTGATACTTGTTAAAATTCAGAAGATCTTCATAAAGCGGGTAGTTCAAACTTTTTGGCCTTGTTTTAAGAAACCCTCATAAGGTAGTCCCAGCCTGCTTTTAAAAACTTATTTCCAATTCTTCAGCTGACTGATGGCTTTGCTAGAGCCAATAGCCCACTGTTCTCCACACACAGGCAATAGCTTTTTCTCCATCTTGAATGTCCTCCTCTTCACTTCTTCAATCTCCTTATGTCAAAATTCTACTCATTTTTCAAGATCCAACTCTAAGTCCACTTCCTATGCAAAGCTTGGAAAGACGTTCCCCTACCCCAGCCTCCAGCTGAAATTAATCTCCTGGCTCTCCAAACTGCCCAAGATATCTGGTCAACCAACCCATGGGTTGCAGGTCACACTGCCTGACTTCAACTCCTGGCTCCTATACTTGCTGCCAGAAAGAGCTCGGAAGGGCCGGCCCGGTGGCGCACTGGAGACTGCGCCGCTTGAGAGCGCGGTGGCGCTCCTGCCGAGGGTTCGGATCCCATGTGGAGACCGGTTCCCGCTCACTGGCTGAGCGCGGAGCGGGTGCAACACTGAGGGTTGCGATCCCATTGCTGGTCCCCGGTATGGGCGCGACACCGAGGGTTGCGATCCCGTTACCGGTCAGTAAAAAAGAGAAAAAAGGAAAAAAAAAAAAAAAGAGCTTGGAAAAACTATTCAACTCTAGGTGCCTCAGTGTCTTCGTCTGTACAGATGATAGTATCTATCTCAACAAACTATTTTTAAAGACTGAGAAAATATATATGTATCATTACAATTGTGTATGCCTATATGTTAACAAAATAGCTTAAACAAATATGAGACATTTTTTCCTCACACATCTTGGATTATACAGTTTAGAATGCCAACAAACTAAGATTCTTGTATTTTCCTGCTTGGTAAATCTTAGCCTGTGGTTTCATGGTCACAAAATGTCAGCCATACCTCCAGGCATTGCACCTGCAGTCAAAGCAGAAAGAAAAGAAAGAGATAGCAAAGAAAAAAAAAATTGCCAGCTAAGTCTGTCATTATTTATCAGAGAAACAACAGATTTTCTACAAATGCTGTCCCATAGACCTCCATTTACATCTCACTGGTCAGGTCTAGGCCATGTGTCTACCCAAAGCTGCAAAAGAGCCGGTGAAATTGAGTTTTCATGGTTAGAAGCACCATTGTCCCAAATCATATTGGAGTTCTCTGTAATGAAAAAAGAGGAACTGGATATTGGGTAGGCAATGAGGGTATAGGCCATGGTTCTTAGCAGACTATTTATAGTAAATCTTTAATAAATGTTAACTATTATCTGTTTCTTTTTCATGCAACTAAGTACTTTTGCCCTGAATGAGCTGTGTGTGTGTCTCTGTCATGTTTTACCTATGAGACCTTGATGGCAGGGTCTACCCTATTTCATATTCACTGCTGTTGAACATCTCCTAGAAGAGGATCTCTAGAATTATTTACTAAAGAAATACATAAGCTTGAAACACAGTTCCTGGGGAAAATGTTACAAGATGTCAAAAGCCTCACAAGGAACCTGGGCACATGCTAATCCCCATTAAGAGTGATCTAATTGAAGGAGTCATATGAAAGGACACAATAGACATTTCAACTAATGGTTGTAATAATATGTCCAAATAAAGGTAAACTTTGGGTTGGGTATTGTATGTAATGAATTTGATTTGATTATTAATTCCTTAAGTTCCCAATTTTTTCAGATGGCTTCCTTCCAAACATAGTAGACTTGTACAAATTTCTAAAAGATCTCAATACCAATCACTTAAAATATTAATATATAAATTAATATTTTAATGTAAAATTTCAATTTATCAAAACACAATCAACTTTTCCATCTATTAAAATATGAAAAAGATAAAACCAGATTTGATTTTCAGAATTTTTTTAAAGAATGTTAAAAACCACAAAGGTAAAACAATAATAAAAATCCTAGTAAAAAAAATAAAGGTGTGGAGATAACTTTGAGAATTCTATTATTTTTCCTCCACAAGTTTACATACCCTCATTTGGCTCCACTGAAATCTCTAAGGTTAAAGGTAGGCTGCAGAAGCACAGCCTTCTCTAAGTTGCCAAGAAAAAAACTTAGAATAGATAAGGACACAAATATTTCATTACTGGGAAAACTTCATGCCCCTCTGCAACAATTTCACTTATTATCATTAATGCAATTTAGAGAAGGATATTTTCTATTTTATAGATGTTGCTCGTTCAACTGGTTGTTCTTTCCCTATTTTAGGACATGGAAGGATGATGGATTAAAAATTCAAGCTCGGTGCTTGAGGAGAGAGAGAAGAAGCCAAATGGAATGATTAAGCTGCAGCATAATTAATGCTAAGATAGCGGTGAGCACAGCATGCTGTAGAAACACTTGGCTGAAGATGCCTAATTTCATTGGAAGAAGCTGTGAAATAATTCTTTATATGAAAAAAACTCAGCCCTTTCATATTGAATAAGCAAATCCCATTTTCTTTTTAGTCCCTTCTTTATTAGTATGATCCTGACATTTCAAAGCTGAGATTAATAATTCTGTCAGCTATTCATTTCCGACATAGTTTTATTCATTATGTTTAAATGAATAAAATACAATATTTAACAAAATGTAAAGATAAATTATATATACTTACATCACCTAAAAAATGTGACTAAATATTTGAAAAAGCAGAACACAGTTTTGATAGAATTCTTAACTGTGAGAAAATGGTAATCCCAGCAATTAAAATTAAAATATAATGAAACATGAAGGTCATCACAGGTTAAAAGAAAAGCTAAATTAATTATTAAGACTTACTTTTATAACCAGTGCTCTTCAAGGTGATGAAAATGATAGGTTTCATCCCATAGAGCTGTGTTAATGAAGCTGGGTTTATCCCTAACAGAGCGAGTATCTTACGATGCTAGCATGACCAAAGAGCAAACATTAAGTAACATCCAAAGACAGAAGGTCTCTGAAAGAATGAGTAGGGCTGATATAAATGTTCATTCATAGGAAAGTACTACTGTGTCACTGCTAGGTGCTTAAGTAGAGATAGGGAAAAGATGACAAATGGCATCTTTATGCTGTAGTGAAATTAACGCTAAGACAGCTACTCTGCAGGTGTACTGGCTGAGGATGCCTTATTTCATTGAAGAAAGCTGTGAAATAGTCCTTTATATGAAAAAGACAAATCATTAATATCCAAATCCATGTTTGTTTGGGGAATTCCTTACATTTGCTTTATAAGGCATGGAGGTGAGAGTACGACTCTACAGTCCATTGTAGGAACTTGGGCAAGTCATCAACACGTTTGTTTTAGCATTGTCTTATAGAAAAATAGATGACTGCTACCTATCTTCATAAGGTTTGTGTAAGGATAAAATGAGATGATGCAGGGAGAATGCTTTATAAGGTTAAAAAAAAATGTAGCTACTATTGTTATTGTTAATTCTATGAAAAAATAAATCTACTACACAATAACCCTTACTTGTACTTCTAGTATTCACACACTGCCTACTATGTACCAGGTATCATGTGGGGCATTTCATTTATGTAATCTGTCCTTCTTACACGCTTCCCCACTTCTCACCCTTGCAAGTGAATATTAAGCCTACATGGCAGATGAGAAACCAAAGGCAAGGAAATTTACCCATTCAATCAGAAAATCTTTTCTGACTGCCTGCAGGGTTCCAGGCACCTTTCTAGGCACTGTGGATATGACCATGAGCAAGACAAACAAATTTCTGTGCTGCCATGGTGTTGGCCAGTTGGGTTGACTGTGGTACCAGTAATAGACCAGAGTCAAACAAAGGAAGAAGCAGGTTGGAAGATCAAGAGTTTTATTTTGGGGATATGTTAAGTTTGTAATTCCTATTAATTACCCAAACAGAGATACCAAGTAGATATATAAATATGAGTCTAGGGGCAAAGTATAACTCCAAGGCCAAATCTTCCTATAACATGTTTTTGTACAGCCTGTGAAGTAAGAATGGTTTAAAAAATTTTACTTGCATTTTAAAAATTTAATTTAATTTTTAACTAATAGATTTCATTTTCTAGAGCAGTTCTAGGTTCACAGAAAAATTCAACTGTAAGTAAAGAGAGTTCACATGTACCTGATGCCTCCACACGTGCACAGCCCTCCCCATTATCAAAATCCCCACCACAGCGGTCCATTTGTTACAACTGATGAACCTACAGTGACACATCTTTATCTCCCAAAGTCCATCGTTTACATTAGGGTTCACTCCTGGCGTTGCATATCCTATGGGTTTTGACAAATGTATAATGACATGTGTCTGCCATTATAATACTACACAGAGTAGTTTCACTGTCCTAAAAATCCCCTGTGTTCTGTCTACTCATCCTTTCCTCCCTCCAACCCCTGTCAACCACTGATCTTTTTATAGTCTTGATAGCTTTACAGCTCATTTCGTTTCAGCACTGAATAATATTCCATTGTCTGGATGTACCACAGTTAATTCATCCATTCACCTATGAAGGACATCTTGGTTGCTTCCAAGTTCTGACAATTATGAATAAAGCTGCTATAGACATTCATGTGCAGGTTTTTGTGTGGACATAAGTTTTCAACTCATCTGGGTAGATACCAAGGAGTGTAACTGCTGGATCATATGGTAAGAATACATTTAATTTTGTAAGAAGCTGCCAAGGTGTCTTCTGAGGTGGATGTACTGTTTTGCATCCCCACCAGCAATGAATGGGAATTCCTGTTGCTCCACATCCTCACCAGCATTTAGTGTTCTCAGTGTTCTGGATGTTGGTGTGGATGTTAATAAGTGTGTAAGTGGTATTTCATTATTGTTTGAATTTGCAATTCCCTAATGACATATGATGTTCAGCATCTTTTCATATGCTTATCTGCCACCTCTGTAACATCTCTGGGGAAGTGTCTGTTCAGATCTTTCCACCATTTTTAAGATCTGATTGTTCATTTTCTTATTGTTAAGTTTTAAGTGTTCTTTGTGTATCTTGGATAACATTCCTTTACCAGATATGTCTTTTGAAAATATTTTCTCCCAATCTGTGGCTTGTCTCCTCATTCTCTTTATAGTTTCTTTTTGCAGAACAGAAGTTTTTAATGTTAATGAAATCCAGGTTATTAATTATTTCTTCTGTGGACCATGTTTTTGGTGTTACAGCTAAAAAATCATTGCCATACCCAAAGTTGTCTAGATTTTCTCCTATGTTATTTTCTAGGAGTTTTCTAGTTTCATGTTTTACATTTAGGTCTATAATCCATTTTGAGTTAATTTTTGTGAAGGGTGTAAGGTCTGTGCCTAGATTCATTTTTTTACATGTGGATGTCCAGTTGATCCAGCACCATTTGTTAAAAAGACTATCTTTTCTCTGTTGTGTTGTCTTTGATCCTTCATCAAAGATCAGTTGACTATTTTTATTTGGATCTATTTCTGGGTTTTCTATTCTGTTCCATTGATCTGTTTGTCTATTCGTTTGCCAATACCACACTGTCTTAATTACTGCAGCTTTTAAGCAAGTCTTGAAGTGGGGCAGTGTCAGTTCTCCTACTCTGTCCTCCATCAATATTGGGTTGGCTATTCTGAGTCTTTGGCCTCTCCATATAAACTTTAGAATCAGTTTGTTGATATCTACAAAATAACTTTCTGGGATTTTGACTGGGATTGCATTAAATCTATAGGTCAAGTTTGGAAGAACTGACACCTTGACAATATTGAGTCTTCCTATCCATTTATTTGGTTCTTCTTTCTAAGAATAGTTTTAACATTTTTAAAGAGTAAAAAAAATGAATAATATGTTGTTATGCATAAAAATTATGTAAAATCGAATTTCAGTGTAAAATGAGTTTTATTGGAATGTGGCCATGTTCATTCCTTTATCTATTTGTCCCTGGAAGTTTTCATGCTACAACAGCAGAGTTGTATAGTTGCGACAGAGACTTTGTGCCTTGCAAACCCTAAATTATTTACTCTCTGGCCCCTCACAGAAAAAAGTTTGCCAACCCCTGGTCTACAGTATAGGTGGGGGCTGGGAGTCAATAGTATAATACCAAATAACACAGGTGTGGATGACATCACCAAGGAAGCTAGTTAGACTAAACAGGAGGGCCCTGAAGCATGAGGCATTCAGAGCCTACAGAGGAGCAGGAGCCAGCAAAGACACCTGGGAAGGAATGGTGGCAAAGAGACTGGAGATAGAGTAAGAGCACACAGAGTGTAGAGTCACAAAATCCAAGAAAGGACAGGCTTCCTTAGAGAGGCAGGTCAGCGGTGTTGAAATAAGCTGAAAGGGGAGATGGGGAGACCTCTTCCAGTAACGAAGAAGACTCATCAAAATGCAGAGGCTTGATGTCTGCAGCTTTGAGACTTCTGATCAAAATGGAGGAATAGACAGTACCCAGTGTCACCCTCTCCCACAATCAACCAATTTCCACCTATTAAGAAGCAATGACTGCCAAACTGGGGCTGGTAGAGCTCAGGGGAAGAGGGGGAGAGATCTACAGGGTTCATGAGGCAGGAAAAGTCACAATGAGAATAAGAAAGAACCACTCTGACTATGTTGATCCCCAGGCACTTCAAGGCTGGCCCTGGTAAGCACACGGAGCAAGAGCTGGCAAAACTGCAGCTGTGCCCTTCATATGAAGCTGCGTGGATGCGGCAGGGAAGAAGAAGGTCTTGGTGGCCCCCAGGCTAGCAAAACCACTAACAGTGTTCCCGTGGGCCCATGTAGGAGCAAGGGGCCACAGACAACTGAAAAAAGGAGCCACTCAGAAGCCAGTGAGTCATCATAAGGGACCTGCTCATGGCCTGTCCCATGGGAAGTGTTTGAGGGCGGTTGGGGAGATGGGCTCATTGCAGGAACACTGGGGCACAGCATGGACAGCTTATCTGCCCTCCAATTGGCACAGGACCACACAATTGAGACTGGTCAAGAATACAGAACTGCAGGGGGTGCAGTTTGCTGAAAAGACACAGGCCCGGACCAAAGTTTCCACATAACCCAGGTGTACTGGACCTCTCAAGACCTGAAAGTGCTTACAATGTCAACAATTAAAATCTGAGCTGCACAAAATACCTTCCCCAGAGAACTGGCAGCAAAGCAGCAATTTAGCTCAACCACAGGGCTCAAGTGCTGGTCCCCACAGGAAGTTCCTCCATTTTAGAAGTAACCGAAGGACAACAAATAAATTCCAGTGCACAGTTTAAGTGGTGGGAATAGTGAATAATCCAACATAGAAATTAAAGAAAAAACAAAAAACCCATAGATCAGAGACAAAGTTCTGATATTAACCAGTAAAGGTCTAACACCACCAAAGAACACCTATAAAACCTAGAAGGACTAGAAGCCCCCCAGGCTCCCAAGCCACAAAGGGGGAGGGCTGAGGGCCTCAGCCACACCCCTTGATGTCAGCAACCAGCCCAGTGATGACCTCGAGCTGCTGCTGGAAGTGTCCTGGGCTCCCTTGCTGGAAGGAAGAGGGTGCCACAGGCCTTGACCACGACCCCTTCCTCCTCTTCCCACACCATCCTCCTCCCCTTTCCCATTTCTCACTCATCCCCAATTGCTCCACAACAACATCATAGAATGTAAATAATAATAAATAAATAAGAAAGAAGCTGAAACGTCATATATGACAGTATTTAATTGGATTTGGCAATATTTGTGACTGTCAAGAACAGTTTCAGTGGCATGCAAAAGATGGAAGTCTCCAGACTTGATGAGTAGAAAAGGGAGTGACAAATGAGTGAAAAATGAGAAAAAGTAAGTTTATGTAACACTTTCATAAGTTCTGTGTGAGAGAAGCAGAGAAATAAATGGTAGCTAAAGGGGAATGTAAGAACAAGAAAGGACTTTTAAAGATGAGCAGTAGAGCACGTTTATATGCTGTGGAAAGATGCAGTCGAGAAGGAGAAACTGATGACAGAAGAGACAGAAGCGACGATGACGGGAGTGACGTCTGAGAGGGTGGGAAGGAGTGGGATCCAGAGCTCAAGTGGGAAGACTGACTTTGGACAGTTCAGGGATACTTCGTCCACTGTAAAAGATGGGAATACACTGAATAAGTTCTCAGAAACAGGAAGGTTTGAGGATTTGATGGATGGAAGATGCAGACCGACTTCTATTTTCTCAGTGGAAGGTGAGTTTTCCTTATAGTATGTGCATTGGAGGTGGGGTACTGAGGGGTACAGTTTGAGAAGAGAGAAGAAATGAGAAACTCATCAGGAAAAGGAGGAAAGTAAACTTACTAGGGAAACAGATTAGTGTTGCCTGGCAAGGATGAGCAGCCATCTGAGATTTGGGATCATGGAATCGAAATGAAAGCAGTGATTTTCCCAAGCACAGTGATTCTTACACTTGGATTCAACCAATAATTCTCCAAAGGTGCCACAGGCTGCACTCAGGCTTGGCTCCCTCTTCGGTCAGTGATGTGTTCTTTGGTCTGTGCCAAACTGTTTCTACCTTGACAGATACATGCTAATATAGGGATGAATGGTGATGATCAGTTTTCAGAAGCTTTATCTGTTCAATTACCGCAGAACAAATGGCTATATTTTCCTCCCTGCAAAGTACAGTGCAAATTAACTTCTTATTTTTCAGGCAGTGCTGTATGAAGTACTAGAACTCAATTATTCATCCTCCTATCTGAACTGGTGTAACTTTTGGAGCATCAAACATCCTCAGGTATTTCACCATGCTCCATATGCAAATAATTCAGATCCCTGGTAATCCCTTTCTTGACAATGCAACGATGTGTTGATCTAGCATTTCCAATCACGGTTTGACTCACTTTGAGAAATCATTCAACGTGCAATTTTTTCACCAATGCACCCCTAACATCTAGTAAGTCCTTCACACATAGTAGGTACTCGTTCAATATTTGTTGAATTAATGACTCAATTTGAGAATAAAATATCAATGAATGGTTTTTATGAAATATACAAAGGAAATAAAATATTCACAAATTAACTTAGTGAATTCAATATATTCAAATTATTTCTTCGTGTGAATGTTCTCATCATTATTCTACACAACTGGAATATGTACTTGTAGAATAAATCTTACAAGTTCTGTTTAGCCAATTATGTATCCTGATACTAATCACAAAGACCATATATTTTTTGTTATCCAGTTGTTTTCTTTTTTAAAACCTTACGTTTAGAGTGGTCAAACCTCCATATACTATTTCATACAAACACTAAATGATTCCAGCAGAGGGCTCAAGAATTCTATTTTAAGGAATAAAGTGTTAAAAAGCTCACTGTCCAAGGGTAACTACTTAAAAACTCTTTCAAAAGGCAATTCCCATAAAAATATGTTCCTCCTCTTTATCAAGTAATTGCAGGTCTTTGAATTTACTTAAAAATAATCCAAATAGGGCCGGCCTGGTGGTGCACTGCTATAGTGCGCCGCTTGGGAAGCGCGGCGGCGCTCCTGCTGAGGGTTCGGATCCCACATACAGACCAGTTCCCGCTCACTGGCTGAGCGAGGCGCGGGAGCAACACCAAGGGTTGCGATTCTGTTGCCAGTCCCAGTCCGGTACGGGGGCGACACTGAGGGTTGCGATCCGTTGCCGGACATGGAAAAAGACAAAAAGGAAAAAAAAATAATAATAATCCAAATAAAAGAAAAAAACTGTATTACAATGAGGTGGCATTATTTACATACTATTCATTTATGGATAAATGTACTTACATATTATCTAACTCTAGAAAAGAAACTGAAGTAAATTATAATCGCAAAATCTTTATAAAATTACATAAGGATATGGGCGAAGTCCAGAAGAAAACATAAAAATAACACATAATATGTAAGTAAATGAGTATTTGGGAGAAATGATTTTTCACTTTTATTCTTATTTATGTTTGTATAAACATTTGGGTGATATTCGTTCATCTTCAGAAATAAAAAAGAGTAATTTATTTTTACAGAATCTGCATGCTTCTTACTTTTAGTACTAAAAGAGGGATGAAAAAAATTAAGAAACAAGTGAATTGGTTTATTTATAGAACAACATGCAAATTTGGAGGCACTTCATTCTCATGGGCAGAACTGATGCGGAGTAGCACCACCTTAGTCATGCATACAACTAACATTAATGACCCTCTGGAATTCCAAAAACTTTCAGACAGAGGTCCCAAATCTTTTTATTCACTCTATTTACTTACACTCTGACTCATTTCTAGAAGGTTCTGAGGCATCAATACAAGCATTTAAATACTGTGTTAAGAATATAAATAACTACAGATAGGAGAAAATAAGAAATAAAAGTAATATGAAGTTAGGAGAAGATATGCACACACACGCGTGCACGTATACGTATATACATGTATATACACGTATATGCACGTGTGTGTGTACTCATACAATGGTCCCAGATTTACAATGGTTCAACTTACGATTTTCCAACTTTACAAAAGCTATACACATTCAGAGGAAACTGGACTTCAAGTACACATGCAACCATTCTGTTTTTCACTTTCAGTACAGTGTTCAATAAATTACATGAGATATTCAATACTTTATTATAAAATAGGCTTTGTGTTAGATGATTTTGCTCAACTATAGGCTACTGTAAGTGTTCTGAGAAAGTTTAAGGTAGGCTAGGCTAAGCTATGGTGTTTGGTAGGTTAGGTGTATTAAATGCATTTTTTATTTCTGATGGGTTTAACAGGACATAACCCCATCATAAGTTGAGGAGCATCTCTCTCTGCATAAATATCCTTCCTCATAACTGTAAGTGGGCCACAAACATGGATCTAAGCTTCCTAGCATCAAAACTAAAAAAGAAATATAATCTAATACAAGATCATAAGGTAAAATACCAAGGAGAATTCGAGCTTCTCCAGACCCTGAAATCTAATGAAAATTTCCCTGCAGACATTTAGAGGGTCAATGAATGATTTACTTCATGATATTTTCAATACCATCAAAAGTAAAGTTTTTATAGAGCATTGCATAAAAAGTAAAGGTTAATAAAGAGATTCTTTAAAACTCAGACATTCAGTTTTTTGATTTTCTGGTTTGATCAAGATATAAAATTTAGAATACCTGAGCAAAGCTTCTCAATGGAGTCAATGCCACCTTCTAGGGGGCAATCTGGAAATTTGTGTGGACATTTTTGGTTGTCCCAGGAGGGTGGGCAATACTGACATTTATAGGGCAGTGGCCAGGACTGCTAGATGCCATGCAATGTACAGGGAAGTCACCATCACAAAGAACTTCCCTGTAGCCTTCACTTTGAAATGCCCTGATAGACATACGCATAAGTGAAAAACTTGTTTTACATATAAACACTTGTTTATTATTGTTCAGTGTTAAGATACGCTGAATGTTCCAGGAGTGTCACTACCACAAAAACCAAGAGAAGACTATTGCTTTGTTTTGTTTGGAATTTTACTAAAAGTTGTTCACCATTTTGGAAAATCATGTCACATAGGGTACACCCTTGTGGTATCTAAGTTGCTAATACAACATTCATCTATTCAGTTTGCATCTCTACACGGCTGTCACAGTCACAGAGATTCTACCTACAGGTGTAGGCACGTGACTATTTCATTATGTTTTTTGGAAGAGCTGTGCCCCAGCATGTACATATTGAAATATACATTATTTTTAATATAAATTTCTTTCATTTTGCTTCTTTTTTATATATGGTTAGGGCATTCTGTTGATGTTTATAGTAATTTGTGTAAGCAAGTGAGATTATCTAGAAAATTTATTTCAGGATAGTAAAGGTGGCCTTTTTACATTAAGGCCTGACACATGAGGTTGAGAACCGCCAAGCCAGATGGACAGACTACACATATCTTCTGGGATCCTTTATGTATATAATTTCCCTCAAATGAACTTTTAGTAAGAGCTGTCCAGCAAACAGGCTGGAATGCAATTTTTCTTCTTTTCCTGAATAAGGGAGTAAGTTAATATACTTTAAAAATCCACTAATAAGCTGACATCTTCTTATGAAAATTAGGGAGCTAATCGAGCCTCTCCACTAAAAAATAGGTTAACTCCCCCCCACTCAGAGATGATTTGAGGGAGCATCCAAACGAAGGGTCAAAATTTCTTTAGGAAATGATTCTGAGTGTAACCAACAGTCAGAAATTCCAATGATCAAGAGAGCACAGAGTTGTAATGATCTCTATTTAGAACTAAAATGGAGTTACTTCTCACCCACCATGGCAAAGGAAATACTCAGATGCATGAATTATAAAATATGTGTCAGTGGAACTTTCTGCTGAAACATTCAAGAGAAACAGTGCACAGAAGTGCACACCCACCCTGAATTAACTGGGTGGGTTGACCTACTGTTTTGAGCTGCTAGGTACTAGCCATCTCTACTTTAGAGAACGCCAGTCAGAGAAGGACTGATTGTTTATTGCCCCACTTATAATAATAATGCCATTATCAACAGCAAAAAGGAAGTACTTCTCTTTCTGTTCCCTATACTGGCCGTGGGGTGGGGTAGGATGTACAAGGAGTTGGAAGGAGAGTGGAGGAAAGAAGGGCACAAAATCTAGCTCATTTGAATAAAGATAAGGTTAAAGCATGGAGCGGGCCACACTCATCCTTGCCATCTCCTATTATCTCAGATAACCAGAGACCCTCACAATGATATCAGTGTGCATGCTCTATACACATGAGCTCAAGCATATTGGTCCCACAATGAGTTGCTCAGAGCAGAATAGGTGCCAAGAAGGATTATAAAAGCATATTGTTCAAACATATTTTGTTTTCATGAGGTGGCTGAGTTTAATATAATGTCCCAAATGAAAATATCTTTGCCTGAAATGTGACAATTACTGAAGTAGAATGCTAGACTAATGTAGCAGCGTCTGCCTTCAGTTTTGATGTTTGACTGCTGACAGCCTTCAAGTCTCACCCCTCCCTCTTCCCTGCTTGCCCCACATCTGGGCAAAGGTTTAAAAAAGCCTGAAAGCTCCCTCCAAACCACACAATCCCCTGCCCATTTGGAGAATGCTCATCCCAAACCTACCTCCTAACCATAACGAAAGCCAAAGCCAGTCACCACTCCTTGCTCTCTCAAACCATTTCTGCATCTGATTGGGAGTCACCCTACTTTACCCCAGAAAGCCTCATTATATGAGTAATAAACCTTTTCATACCCTGTTGGTTGTGTGTGGTGTTATCTGTCTCAATATCTGAATCAAATTTGGGGGTGGAGGGGCATCCTGTTTCTGCAGAGCAACTACAAGACCATTAAGAAACTCAAAACTTGCAAATTATTAGAGAAAAATAAGAGTGCATTTTTTAAAGAGTCCAAATATCAGTTTTATTACCACATTGTAAGCTGATCTTAGAAATGTGGCCACAGTGCCATTTCCTCACACAGAGACATGTTAGACATTAATCTGCTGAACACATGGCTTTATAATTCTTGCAATATAAACTACACTCTGGGTGCATCCTCAGACAGCACACACAGATTTAATAAGGGAGAACAGACTGGCATGAAGCAGAGACCGTCAGAACTGACCCTGCTCCACACATAGAAGACCCTCCCACTGCTTCTTCTGAATCAACTGTTATCCATGAGGATCAGAGAGGCCTTAGGCCCAACAAAGTTGTTCTTGGGTCCTCAGGTGAGAAAAGTAAACTTGCGAAGGTCAGTCAGGACCTGGACATCTAAAAAAATCTTGCTTCTCATTATTTTGCAATAAACAATAAGGTCCCCAACCTGTCATTACCATTTTTGAACACCAAACCATGTCAAGGGTTTATTATCTTATTTGATATCTTGGGAAGCCATAAAAATTCCGTTTGGCACACAGCCTCCAATGGCCATCGGCAAGGTTCTAGTCTGTTAAATCGAAAAGCACATTCTGTGAAACCATGGCTGTGAACATGGAATGACTTCACCCCAAAACAGGAAGCGGACCAAGCTACTCGTTTGATTGTTCCAGTAATGCACTGATAAAAGAGAAAATCTCCCCAAAGGTAAATAACACAGTTTCAAAAGATCGAAGAAAGCAAAAAAGTCCCTGATGGCATTCAAGCTTCCTCTTTCATTTCACACTTCTCAAACTTTCTACATCAACAATCCAGTTATGGACTCTGGTGCAGCTCTGACAAGAATCAAGGTGAGAAGCAAATAATCACTTTCTGCCACATTCAAAATATTCTCCCTTAGAATGTGGATTTCAGGGCCGGCCCCGTGGTGCACTTGGGAGAGTGCGGTGCTTGGGTGCACAGCGGCGCTCCCGCTGCGGGTTTGGATCCTATATAGGGATGGCTGGTGCGCTCACTGGCTGAGCTCAGTGTGGACGACACCAAGCCAAGGGTTGCGATTCCCTTACCGGTCACAAAAAAAAAAAAAAAAAAAAAAGTGGATTTCAGACTGTGCTCTCCAGAGCCTGGGGCACAGTGGAGGCAACTTGTGGTCCTTTACTTGCCAGGCTTCTGTAGGTACTTCAGGTGAAGAAAGGGTTCTGAAGCTAAAATATGCAAGCCACTGAATAGGCTTAGCACTTGTAAAGCTACATGATTAGGCCAATTGTCGGTTTACTCTAATAGCTATGATTGTTAAAGCATTTCATAACTAAAGCCAAAACGTTTCATTATTTTAATTACACAAAGTTACTATTTGTATTGTCAGGGCTGGGGCTCAGACCCTCCACACCATTGTACAGGCTGGGTCACAGACCCCTCACATGCCAGGCTGGGTCACCAGACCCCTCACACACAGGTCCATACCAGGTAATTAGGAAAGATCCCAGGAACAGTTGGCAGACGACACAAGCTCAGTCCTCAGCTGCAGCAGCAGCAGCAGCTCACAGCAGCAGTAGCAGCAGAAGCAGCAGGAGCAGTGGCCTCTCAGGGCATCCCAGGGGCACTGGCAGCAACAGCCTCCAGCAGCAGTAGCAGCCTCCCCATGCCCTCCCCCCCGGGGGGGGCATCCCAGGGGCAGAGGGCACTGTGGATCAGAGCCACTTGTCCTTTATACTTAAGTCAATAATGCAGGACACCTGGGTGCACATGCACAATTACATCAGACAACAACCTAGGAACACCTGGGCGCACGTGCATATTTACATCAAATGCTCAGCAAGATTCTGAACATCCAGGTGGCCTTGACCATTTTCCTTCACTTTCCCTACAGCACTGCTCCCAAAAGCACTTAAGAAAAATTTCTCCCAGATTTGTTCCATCTGCATTTAGCTCCGCCAGGTTACATTTATAAGTAAATCTGACGGGGACTTTTTCCATATAAAGTGACACATCTATCCATGAAGAAATGGTCCATGGGAAAGCAGTCCCTGTTAAGATTCCTGTCATTCAGCTGCCTGGCCTGATGCTCAGAACTCCAGAGAAAAGTATTGTGCTGTGGAGAATAAACACAGTTTCAATGTTCATCAAAATGTACAGTGTATGCCTGTAAAGAAAATGAAAAATGGTCAGGCTCCCTCAGCTGTTGGGAATCTTGCCGAGCATGACTTAGTGTGTCTGATGTAGATACGTTAACTGCGCATATGTGCTCAGGTGTTCCTTGGTTATCTGACAAGTATAAAGGACAAACAGCTCTGATCCTCAGTGCCCCTGGAACGCCCCAGGAGGCTCCCAGGAGGCCACCAGGAGCCACTGCTGGATCTGCTGGAGGAAGCTGCAGGTTGCAGGCTGCTGCTGCTGCTGCTGCTGCTGCTGAAGAGGCTGAGCTCATGTCCAAATAAAGCATGTCAGCCTTGCCAACAGCTTCCAGGATCTTTCCAATTACCTAGCTCACAACTTGCATATGAGGAGTCTGTGACCCAGCCTGCACAGATGGGTTTGAAGAGTCTGTGACCCAGCCTGACAATGCCTTATCAGTGTTACATTAAAAAAAAAAAAAAAAGGTCACATGCACTTATTACGGAATCAAATGAGAATCAGGAAAACTTCACTTTGTAAGAGCATGGGAATTAATGGAGAGTTTCCTTTAGTTTTCAGTTCCTGACTGCATAAATATTTTTATATGATTGCACATATAGCTAAGAAAATTATTTTTCACTTAACAGAGTATCACACTTTTCCATATTTCCAAAGGGCTTCAAAATATGAATAGTAATGGTTACACAGTATTTCCTTATGAAGATTGTACTAAAGCATTCTCTGTATCAGAGAAAGGTAGGATGGATGGGTGTCCCCCAAAAGATGGGTTCTTCTATGATGTTACAAAGCCAAGGGCTGCAGTTATTAGATAACAAAGAGAAAAGCCAGGGAACACAGATACAAAAGAATCTTCTTCAGATGCCCAGATATGACATAGCTGGTTCACGGCTGACAAAGTTAGGAGTACCTGGAAGTGGGGAATTTTAAGATCTATGAATGTCACTAAGATTTGATGCATAGTTTTTCTCTTTACGGGGTTTCTGGAATCTCTCTGAATTAGGCTACAAGGAACAAAACAGCAGAAAGACAGTTCTCTGGAAAGTTAGAGGAAGCTAACAAAAGTTTAAATTCTTGCTCCGCTATATGTAAGGTATTTATCACAGTGTGTGACAGATAGTCCACCTTCCTGGACATCATCATAGCCAGAGTGCTAAATAATAAACTTTATGTGGTTCCTAGTCCTATTTATTTCCATTTTGGTCCTAAACTACTCAAATTCCTAGAGGCTTATTACGAGGCTTTAGGGATTGGAAGTCCTTCTGCCTTCCAAGCAGGGCTATTCTCTATAAAAGGGTCTCAATGTCCTTCTATTCAATGCTCCTCATCGTCTGGCTGGGTTGTTTTTTGTTTTTGTTTTTGTTTTTAGCAACACCTGTTTGCTTCTGGGTGACTGACCTCTTGTCTACTTTGGACTAGGATTCCTTCTCCCAGTCAACATCTCCACCATCTTTTTTCCCCTTTTCCTCCTCATGGATTTCCACTACTCAGGACTGGTCAGGAACCTGAATGAATTCCTGGCCAGAGTTGGAAAGTGAGAAGAGTGAGGGAGGCCAGGGTAATAGGATGGATCCTCTTCCCTGCCAGAATGAGTGGGAATTTGTGTTTTCTTTGATTCACTTTGTCCTTTTCTCCCTAAGGCAGATCTACCCAGTGACAGTTTATGTCATACCACTTGCTTCTGACCTAGCTCCCAGAATAGGGCCTGCAGAGCAGGTGGAGCATGGCACTTTTGCTCTCCATGGCTGGTTCTGCTATAATCACAGCATGTGATTACCATGCAAGGACACCCACAAGGGCAGAGATGTTTCCCAAGCTCCGCTCAAGCAGCACCCTGAGCAGGGCATGTCCACGGGAAGGGCACATCCCTAATTAGTGCAAAGGTGGAGTGTGTGCTTGTGCGGCTCTGTGTTTGCTACTTGATTAAAAAGAAAAAAAAAAGCTCATACAGTGGGCTGGCCAGCTAGCCCAGTTGGTTAGAATGCAGCCTTATAACACCTAAGGCCATGGGTTTGGATCCCCGTACTGGCTAGCTACCAAAAAAAAAAAGGGCATGCATTTTCACAGGATGCATTACCATTAGGGAATAAGTTTACTTTTTCTTTAAAATTTCCTGGATTAAATCCATGGGCCAATTCTGAGAAGGCTGTACTTTAGAGCAACGTGTAGGAGAAGCACCCACACATCTTGTCACGCTTAACGGCATTCATTCATCACTCCCACTCTGCACTTCCAACTTCTCTCCAAGACAGCAACAATTTTCAGACACTTAAAATAATTACATTTTATACTATGCTTACTACAACTGACTAAACATATAATCAGCTGTCAGCAGAAATAGCTATAGGTAGATTAATTCAATGTTAACCCTGAATTTTTTACAAATTTGTATACAAATCATGGCTAAAGCGTATGTATCAGTGAATGTCCATAGCAGTAAATAACAATTAAGAAATTGAAGAATTATGCTTTCATTCATGCTTCCATATTCCAAACTTTTTGCTTGATGTTAACTTCAATTTCATAATAAGAGAATGCAGCTGTTCACATTTCCCAGGTACACTACAACTTCATTTTTTTCCCCATTATCTGTGTCCCTTTCTCAAAGAAAAAACAGATATATTATAAAGTCATTTTGCTATTTAAAAAACCAAACTTCCTTGTCCAAGAAGGACTATATCAATGTTCACTGTGCAGCAGGAGTAATCCTGTAGCGAATACAAGTGCAGCAACTTCAAACCCTCACAGACTGAGTGTTGGAAAGGCACAGTTTACCAGCTGAGAAAACCATCAAAATAGTTTCCTCTCTAAAATGTCCAAACACTTCCCTGCCTCCTCAACAAAGCATCAAAAATATGACTTAAACTTTTCTTAATGACATAAAGCACTTAAAAAGAACAATAAACTTGAAATTAGGAGGACTGGGTTTGATTAACTGGATCAAAAAATACTGGGAGAAAGATCTTAGTCAATGCACTGCATCTCTCTGGGCTTGTCACCTTTCAAATGGGTTTGTCACATTCCTCAGAGCTGTTTTTCAAAAAATTATTTATTTTTTAACTGACATGTATTGATTGTATATATTTATGGGGTAACAGAGTAATATCTCAATACACATATACAATGTGTGATGATCAAATCAGGGCAATTAGCATATTTATCATCAAAAATTTATCATTTCTTTTGTGATGAGAGCATTTAAGCTCCTCTCTTCTAGCCATTTGAGAATATACAATAAGTTATTGTTAATTATAGATGCCTAGCACTACCGTACACCATTAGAACTTATTTTTCCTACCTAGCTGTAACTTTATATACATTAACCGACCTCTTCCTATCCCCCTCACCTCTACCTCTTCCCCACAACTTGTAACCACAAACCTCAGAGCTGTTTTAAAGATTAAGTTAAACAGCGCACATAAGTGCCTAGCACTGTGTCCTGGTGCTCCATGAAATGTCAGCCCCCTTCCCGCCCCTTCAGTAAACCATGTAAACAGATGAATTACTGCTGTATGCTGTAGGCCTGTCACCCCCGGCAGATGTACATTCAAGAATGAGTTTCTTGTGTCTGGACAGAACAAATACAACCCCAGGTCTGGCCCTAGGTCTTACTTTTCTTTTCTTGTTTTTTTTTTTTTTTAAGGCACTTACACCAGCTACTTATATTTATTTATTTTTTTATTTGGTTTTCTTTTTTGTTTCATAAAAGTGAAATTTGAGCATGTGAGGCATATGATTCTTGGGCATTGGGATATGGTTGTCCTTCCGCAAACTTCTTCCCTCTTGCCAAGTAGTTTTCCTACCCTTCAAAAACTCAGCTCCCCTTCTCAGATCCTCTGGGCCACAGGCATCGAACATAACATGCGTACGTATGTGTGTGTGTGTGTGTGTGTGTGTGTGTGTGTGTGTATGTGTGTGTGTGTGTTTGTGTAAACAGCCATTCTGAAGGAAACCCCAAAGCAATCAAGGCAAACAATAAGGCAGCCACTTATATTTGCATGTGTACTTTAACAGACTTCACAGCAATTTTTATGCACTTGAGTTTACTAATAACTTACACATGCATTACAGCCTATAGCCTCTAAGCTTAAACTGTTTAGTTGTTAATGCAACTGAGTACAGAAACTTACTAGGATAGTTTTATCAAAAAGCCGGTATTTACTATTTCATCACCACTGAGTACCAGTGAAGTATGCGATACGGGTTATCAATCTTGCTTTAGAGATGGGCAAATGCAGGTGCAACTATAATTCAGGTGTAAAGAGAGAAATACACTCAAGACACAATTGAGAGCTGGTATAGTTCTTTACATCTGTAAACCAAAAAGCACACAACACATTATTTACTCACCTCACTAAGAATATGTTTTGGCAATTCTGTGAACAAGTGCCTGCCTTAATTTCCTAAGGCATGAAATATGTTTGGTTTGACCCTGAATTTGTGATCCAACATCTTTCATTTCACCTTTGTACTTCCTACTTGATGGATGATTTCTTTCCCTTGTATCTACCAGTTTCATTCCATCTGCCAGAGTTGCCTCAATTATTCTGTGACACATATCTCAAACTCTACTAACTCTAGAAAAGAGAATAAATAATATCATACATTTTAATAAGCCTCTAAAGAAAATTTAGTGGGAAATATAGACTACAGAGACAATAGAAAAGATCAATGAAACTAAGAGTTGGCTCCTTGAAAAGATAAACAAAATTGACAAATCTTTAGCCACATTAAGAAAAAAAGAGAAGACTCAAGTAAATAAAATCAGAAATGAAAGAGGAGATATTACAATTGATACCACAGAAATACAAAAAATCATAAGAGGCAATGAGCAAGAGAATATTATCAAGTTTATGACAACAAATTGGATAACCTGGAAGAGATAGATAAATCCGTAGAAACATACAGCCTACTAAGACTGAATCAAGAAGAAAAAGAAAATCTGAACAGACCAATAATAAGTAAGGAGGTTGAATAAATAATAAAAAATCTCCCATCAGAGAAAAGCCCAGGACCTGATGGCTTCACAGAAGAATTCTATCAAGCATTTAAAAAAGAATTCTATCAGCATATATCAAAGCTGGAGGCATCAGAGTATCTTATTTCAAAATCTATTACAAAGCTATAGTAATCAAAATAGCAAGATACTGGCATAAAAACAGACACATTGGCCAATGAAACAGGATAAAGAGCCCAGAAATAAATCCATGCGTTTATGGTCAATTGATTTTTGACAAAGATGCAAAGAACACACAATAGAGAAAGGATAGTCTTTTCAATAAATTGTGTTGAGAAAACTGGATACCCACAAGCAGAAGAGTGAAATCAGATCCTTATCTCACACCATATAGAAAAATCAATTCAAAATGAATTAAAGACTTACATGTAAGACCTGAAACTGTAAAACTACTAGAAGAAAACAGGGGAAATGCTCCATGACACTGGTCTGGGCAATGATTTTTAGATATGACTACAAAAGTTGAGGCAACAAAAGCAAAAAGCAGCACATGGGATTGCATCAAATCTTCTTCACAGAAAAAAAAATAATTAATAGAGTGAAGAGATGACCCACAGGTTTAGAGAAATATTTGCAAATCTGATAAGGGACTCATATCCAAAATATATAAGGAATCAAACAACTCAATAGCAAGAAAACAAATAATCTACTTAAAAAAAAAAAGGTCTAAATAGACACTTCTCAAAAGAAGACATACATGGCCAACAGATATATGTGCAAAAATGCTCTGCTCATCATCACAAATCACCAGGGAAGTGCAAATTAAAACCATAATGAGATATCACCTCACATTTACTAGAATGGCTATTATCAAAAAGATGAAAGATAAGTGTTGGCAAGGGTGTGGAGAAAGGAGAACACTTTGAACTGTTGGAGAGAATGTAAATTAATACAGCCGCAATGGAGAACTGTATGCAGGTTCCTCAGAAGACTAAAAATAGAATTACCACATGATCCAGCAATCCCACTTCTAGGTATAATCCAAAGGAATTGAAATCAGTATGCTATAGAAATATCTGCCTTCCCATGTTCATTGTAACATTATTCATAATGGTTAAGATATGGAAGCAACCTAGGTTTCCATCATCAGATGAGTGGATAAAGAAACTGTGGCATATACACACAATGGAATGCTATACAGCTTTAAAAAGGGGGGTAAATCCTGTTATTTGCAACAACATGGATGAACCTGGAGGGCATTAGGATAAGTGAAATAATCCAGGCACAGAAAGACAAATACCTCATGATCTCACTTAAATGTGGAATCTAAAATCTTGAACTCATAGAAGTAGAGAGTAGAATGATGGTTACCAGAGGCTGATGGAGGGAGGTAGATGGGAAAAGGAGAGATGCTGACCAAAGGGTACAAAGTTTCAGGTAGACAGGAGGAATAATAGTGGCTATAATAATTAATAATGAATTGCATATTTCAAAATTGCTCGTAACAAAATTGCTAAAAGAGCACCACAACAAAATAGAAAGTGTGTGAGGTGATAGATTTGTTAAGTAGCCTGATTTAATCACTTCGCATTGTAAATATATATCAAAATATTACATTGTACCCCACAAATATACATAATTATTTGTCAATTATAGATAAAAAAAAATTTTTTTAAAGAAAAAAAATGTGGAAAGGTGAACTCCCACATATTCTTTACAACCCAAATATCACCGTCTCCATGAACTTTTGTACTGGTGGCCCCACCAGAACATGCCCTGCTTTCCTCCACTGCCTTTGTATTCTGCTTCTGTTATGACTTCCAGCCCAGTAAGGATGTGTAATTATATATCTGCCTCTCTCTCCCATTAGGAAGTGAGCCTGTCAAAAGAAGCCCTTATTTTAACATAGAAGATACTGAACCCAAGTTGGATGAAATGGAGTTAAAGAACAAAATTGTATAAAAGAGGATAAAAATCCAATCTATACCTGGACTGATTTATCTGAGTACTTTTCAAATGCAAATGGATGTCCTCTGGAGATCCCTGTAAATCCTATTACAGTTTTAGTGATGAGCACATTATGATTTCAAACCACCACATTCTAATCTAAATGCCTTAGGTACTGACCCTGAGATATGTGAAAGAGTGCCAATGTGGTGGAAATAGCTTTTGGAGGCTTTAAATTTTTTTATCTTGTTTTTAAGACTATTGTCTTAAAAAATAAAGTCATTATTGAGTCACTGAGCTTCATGGTAACAATGAGAATTCAAGTTATCTTGCAAATTCTTCCTCTTATGATATAGTTCTTTAGGTTATTTAAAAAATTATACCACCAAGCACTGAGTTAAGATTTAAATTCTATGCTCACTGAATCAGATTAAAAATCAGATTGCTTTACTTACCTTTCCATCACTTCAGTTATAAAATTAAGTGGAGATAAAACATTTTTTAACATCAAAATGAGCAACAAGAAAAAATAACTAAATCTCATACCTCAAAAATAATCTCCTTGGGTTAGGTGCAGTTAAAAGGTACAGTTAATCCTGTCAGATTACATTTGGGACCATACCTGTCCTGTGTATGCAAACTCCAGAGCTTGCTTTAAGCCAAGGCTGGTCACACCATGCAAATTCACCTCATCAGCTCCACTTTCCACCATGCAAAGACTGAACATGGCCTGAGGTGGGGAAAGAAAGAAAGAGAATTATGGGACTTAAAAACCAAGGGAGCAAGACAAAGTCATAGAGAGATTAGGAAAAAAAAAGTTTTACAAATTAAATATAGATTTTGATTTTTGAAACACTTCTAAAAAGCTTCATACACACAAGCAAATCACCTTGATGTCTAAACAGTTACTGTAACAATGCACATGGTACCTCATTCCTCACACACACAGTCTCATTCAAGGTGATTATATTTAGGGTCACTAAATCGAATCCTGGATTCTCACTGCAACCAACTAATATGCAACAATCCTGAACATTCTGGTCAACAGGACAAGGAAAGTGGCACCTTTGTCTTCTGACATCTCTGTCTTTTTTCTGCATTCCAATGACATATCCTGTTCCTCTCATCTGCCATGTATCACACACTCCATTCCAGTGATTCTCAAAGTGTGGCCCCTGGACCATCAGTGTCACCTGGTAATGTGTTTGAGTGTAGATTCTAAAGGCTACACCCCAGATCTACTGAATCAGAAACTCAGAGTGGGCCTCAAGCAATCTGTGTTGTAGCAGGCCCTCGAGGTGACTGACACTCGAATTTGAGAACCACCATCTAAGTTATTCGGTGCAAATCAATTCGTCTCCAAACCAATTCTCCAAATGGCCAACTTATCAAAAGTCAGTTCTTCCACAAATGATTAGTATGTAAATGAAAACTTGAAAATTAAAAACATGCAAACTTTCCAAATGGAACAATTACATAAATTTTCTCAAACAAAGAAAAAACCCCACACTAATTTATACACCTTAACAAGTTTGACTTAACAAGTATGAAGAGAACAATCAATTTTGGTTATTGATGAAAAAAAGTGCTACTTAGCTCAGTTCTTCCACAAATGATTAGTATGTAAATGAAAACTTGAAAATTAAAAACATGCAAACTTTCCAAATGGAACAATTACATAAATTTTCTCAAAGAAAAAACCCCACACTAATTTATACACCTTAACAAGTTCGACTTAACAAGTATGAAGAGAACAATCAATTTTGGTTATTGATGAAAAAAAGTGCTACTTAGAAAAGTAACTTCTGTGTAGTGAAGAATTAACCTCACCCAAGAGAGGTCAGGCCTCAGCCCTTGGCTTCTGGGGGTAATCTCTAGGCCCTTGGAATGTCCTGCCTGGTAAAAGTGTCTTTGTTTGCCTGGGGGTTTTGGCCACCAACCATCTAACCACATGATTTGTGATGGGGTTTTGGATTACACCATATCAGTTCTGACCTCCAGAGGGACTGGAGACTCAAGGTATTAGCCCAAACTCCAGGAGAGGCTGGAGACTAAAGGTCAGCCACAGAGGCACTACGTTATTGAGCCCAAATAAAAACTCTGAACACCAAAGGCATGAGTGAGCTTCCAAGAGTGGCAATTCTTTGTGCATATTGTCATGTACTGTGTCCAGCAAGAAGTAACATTGTCTATTACTTTACAAGGAGAAGACAATCAGAAGACCGCATTTGGTTCTCCTCTGGACTCTGTCCTATGTGTCCCTTCCCTTGGCTCGTGCTTATGTGTATCCTTTCCCCGTAACAAACCATATCTATGAGTATAAATCTTTCAGTGAGTTCTGTGCTTTCTAGGGAATTATCAAACCTGACGATGCTTTTGGAAAGCCCCTTAAACTTGCAACTGGTATCAAAAATGAGACAAGTCTTGTGGACAATATTCCCTCAGATTTTGCCATTTGGTTAACTTCCTAGAAGTAAACTTCATAGTAGAAAAAAGCAAAAATACCTCACTATTCTATGTGGTAATTACTTAGTTCATGCTAAATTTTTTTTTAAATGTGATGTTTTTCTTTTAGTAATATTAATAATGTTATTAATATTTATGGTTTTATTAATATTAATATTAATATATTAATATTCATCTTTTAGCAATTTATTTCAAAAACTTTAATTTTGATTCTCACAATTCTATACTTCTTTACTTAATATGTATAGAATGGGCAATATAAATTGATGGCCCATTATTCATTCCTTCTAGAGATCTTCATTTCCATCTCACTGCATTAGAGAATTTTAAGTTTTCATAATGAAGAGGTTTCTCTTTGTTAGCTTAATTTATAATTAACATTTTTACTGTTAGAAATATAAAACCATTCCTCCCTTGTTATTAGAAGTTTTCTAAGGAATATTTTAAATGCTTACAATTGGAGAAAATAAAAAATAACATTCAAAATATCCTAAGGATATTGGGAGTGTTTAACGTGTAATATATGCAATTATATTTGATATATTTTTTAAAACATTCAGAATATATTTAACTTTCAAAAATTTACTTTATCTCAAATAAACAAAATTAAACATTCCTTTGAGACCAAGGATGATCACATAAAACAGTATACGAAGCATTTTACCTGTGTCAGCCCATCACTCAGGCCAGTACAACTTAGTGCCAAGAGAAATCCCCTTAGCCACTACATTCCCCTACAGGAGAAAAGGAGAGCAGGAGGACCTCTGCAGCCTCTGCTGCTGGGGACCCACAGAGTCTTTGCCAACACAGACCCTAGATGATGGAACTTCCTGGAATACATGTTACTGCACCCTCTGGAAGGGGAGCTGACAAAGTGCCCCCGCTACTCCCCCCTGCCTTAGAACCCTAGACCTGGCACAGTTGCATATGTGCCCACACCTTGGATGTGGTGTCACCACCCTTGTGTCCACACCCAGGACCTGGTGCCACCATGCACTCACTGGTCTCAGCCAGTGCCACACGACCCACAGAAGCAGTGCTGCTGCTTGAAAATGAAGGAGATATAACGACTTCCCCAGACAAACGAAAACTAAGGAAGTTTGTCACCACTAGACCTACCTTACAAGAAATGCTTAAGAGAGTTCTTCAAGTTGAAATGAAAACATGCTAAACAGCAATATGAAAACATAAGAAAGCATAAATCTCACTGGTAAAGGTAAATATACAGACAAATACAGAATAACTTAACACTAATAATAATGCAAAAATTTGTTAATAAATACACAATATAAAAAGAAAGAAACTCTGACTACAAGAACACAAAGTGTTGGAGAGGTGGTAAAAGTATAGTGTTTATACGCAGTTGGAGTTAAGTTGTTATCAACTTAAGATAGAATGATATAACTACAAGATATTTTAGGCAAGCCTCAAGGTAACCACAAAGAAAAGAAAGTATAATAGATACATCAAAGAGAAAGAGAAAAGAATCAAAGCAAATCATTACCAAAAAAAAAAAAAAAAAATCAAATATCTAAGGAAGATAGATAAGAGAAGAAGAGAAACCATTTCTTTTCAACATTGTACTGAAAATCCTAGCCAGAGCAATTAAACATGAAAAAGAAAAGGCATTCAAATCAGAGAGGAAATAGTAAAATTAGCCATTTTCAGATAATTTGATCATAAATGTAGAAAACCCTATAGACAACAAAAAATCTGTTAGAACCAATAAATTAGAGCAGTAAAGTAGCTACATACAAAAATACAAAAGACATACAGACTAATAGAACAGCATAGAGAGCCCAGAAATAAATCCATGCATCTATGGTCAACTTACCTTCAATAGGGTACCAAAAACACACAATGAGAACAGCCTCTTTGATAAATGTGGATACCCTCATGCAGAAGAGTGAAATTGGACCCTTATTCTGACACCATACACAAAAATCAACTTAAATTACATTAAT
Organism: Galeopterus variegatus; assembly: GCF_000696425.1. Lineage (NCBI taxonomy): Eukaryota > Metazoa > Chordata > Mammalia > Dermoptera > Cynocephalidae > Galeopterus > Galeopterus variegatus. Next base: position 134,530 of record NW_007726789.1, on the reverse strand, counting down.
AATTTAAATGTAAGACCTGAAACCATGTAGAAGAAAATGTAGGGAAAAAGCTACTCAATAATGATATGAGCAATGATTTTTTTGGATATGATACCAAAAGCACAGTCAACAAAAGTAACAATAGACATTGCATCAAACCAAAAACTTCTGCATAGCAAAGGAGACAACCAACACATTAAAAATGAAGCCTACAAAATGGGAGAAAATGTTTGCAAACATATATCTAATAAGAGGTTAATATCCAAAATATATAAGGAACTCATACAATTCAATAGCAAATAATAATAGTAGTAATAATAATAAAAACAACTGTATTAAAAAATGGGCAAAGGACCTGAATAAACATTTCCCCAAAGACATACAAATGGCCAACAAGTATATGAAAAGGTGCTCAACATCACTAAGTATCAGGAAAAAGCAAATAAAAACCACGAGACATCACCTCACACCTGTTAGAACGGTTATTACCAAAAAGAGAAAAGGTAAGTGTTGACCAGGGTGTGGAGGAAATGGAAACCTTGTTCACTATTGGTGGGAATGTAAATTGAGAGAGCATATGGGAAACAGTATAGAAGTTCCCCCCAAAACTAAAAACAGAACTGCCTTATGATCCTGCAATCCCACTTCTGGGTACACATGCAAAGGAAATGAAATCAATGTCTCAAAAAGATATCCGCACTCCCATGTTCATTACAGCATTATTCTTAATAGCCAAGATATGGAAACAACCTAAATGTCTGTTGATAGATAAATGGGTAAAGAAAATGTGAAATACACGGACACAAACACATACACACACAATGGAACATTATTTAGCCTTTAAAAAAAAGGAAATTTTGCCAGTGTAACAGCATGGATGAACCTGGGGAACAGTATATTAAATGAAATAAGCCAGACACAGAAAGACAAATACTGAATGATCTCACTTGTATGTGGAATCTAAAATACTCAAACTCAGGTGCAGAGAGTAGCATGGTACTTGCCAGGGTTGTTGGGGGAGAGGGAAATTATGAGCTGTTGGTTAAACAGTGCAAAGTTTCAGTTATGCAAGATGAGTAAGTTCTAGAGATCTGATGTACGGCAATGTGACCATAGTTAACGATACTGTGTTGTATACTTGAAATTTGCTAGGAGGGTAGATTTTAAGTGCTCTCACCACAAAAGAAAAGAAAAGGAAGAAAAAACGAAAAAAAAAAAAGAAATGGTAACTATATGAGGTGACAGATATGCTAATTTGTTTAATTGTGGTGATTACTTCTCAATGTATACATATATTAAAACCTCCGAGTTGCACACTTTAAATATATATAAATTTTATTTGCCAATTATACATCAATAAAGCTGAAAATTAAAAAAAGGGAACACTGGATTTGTAGTCACATAATCCTCAGTGTCGTGGAGCACAATAAGTAAGGGCAAACTTGTAACCAAACAGTTCTGGGTTTGGACACTTGCAAGTGACTTTGGGCAGGCACTTAATCTCTCTGAGTCAGTTAGTTTTATTATCTGAAAAATGAGGCTAGAAATTGCACCCACTTCATGAACTTGTTTGAAGATTATATGACAGTACTATAAAGTATTAGGTATAGTGTCTGACATATGGCAAGCTTAGTAAAATTTGTATTCTGTGATAATAATAAATAGAATGAAGTTTCTTTCATGTATTTCCTGGTTAAAGGGATTGATAAGAGAAGTATCAATTTCTGATTTTTTGGTTTTGTTTTGGTTTTGGAAATCAAGTGTGGCTATAGATCAGAAATGCTAACAGGAAATTGACTTTAGAGTTAAGTGGATTCTGCTTACGCGTTTGTAGAAGATGGCCTGAAATTCCAAAATTAAAAAAGCACAGATCACAATAAAAAAAAAAATCTTTCAATTTGTGTAATTCTGAATTTGCTTCTGCACTTTTTACAACCACTTTGAAAAGAACCTGAAAGAAATTTCAGTTGTTTTCAATGTCTGCTTTTTATTATATGGGTGGTTACGTTTTTAATATTCCCCACACCTATTTCTTTTTTCAGATTTTCCTAGTTGCAATTGCACCTGATTCGGTGACCAGCTCTCGAGCAACCCCATATGCAGAGCGGGATAGAAATGGCTCAAACTGCAGAAGAATTATCTGGGTTAATGAGTTAGAAAAACTTCCTGGGAGCAAAAGTTAAAAAACAGAACAGGCTGCCAAGGCAGTTTTTAAAATCCACTTTCTTAGGGTCTTTCAGAAGTAACCAGGGAAATACTGGCATAAAACAGGGACTTTCAAACAAGGTTGTAAGCCACTGCACTTGAAGCCTGGCTTAGTAGAGTTGGGGAGGAAACATAATTCCTTAAATAACGTGAATCTATATTTGCATATGTTTGTATAAGCAATAAAGGAACATCAAATTAGTAATTGTTTTATGCTAATATAATTAAATAAATTTATCTAGAATTATTATATTATAAGGTATGACCACACAGGGAAAGAAGAGACTTAATTTTATCCCATTTATGACTCCATCTCCATCAAAAAAACCATCACCACCATTTCTGTAAACACAGAATTTCCATTTGACCTCACATTGTATTGTCTTAGAAATTTCATGTTACAAATTTCATGCTTATCACAATTTTTAAAAGTTCAACAATTGGTTAATTTGAAGATAAAAAGGGAACTATTACATCAAGGCCAATGTCTTGGGTTTAATGCATTGACAAGGCATCTCAATTAGGAAAAGCCTCATTGAGAAAGAACCTGGCCACTTGGCACAGTGAAACACCAGCTGTCTAGGCTCCCCAACCTTGTGAAACAATGTCTAGAGACCTGCTGGACCCACAGAGAAGGACGAAGCTTCCTTTGATAGCAAAAGAGATGCTTAGACCAATGCTGCTATCTTTTAGCACTGAACTTATTGAAATGGTAGATTCTAAGCTCCATGAAGACAGGTCCCATATCTCTCTTACTGTGGTGCCCCCAGACCCTAGCATTGCACACACGCAATAAATACAGGTGAATGAATGAATGAATGAACCAACATGCTCTTCAAAAACTCATCTGCAGGGCCGAGCCCGTGGTGCACCTGGGAGAGTGCGGCGCTGGGAGCGCAGCAGCGCTCCCGCCGTGGGCTTGGATCCTATATGGGGATGGCCGGTCACCAGCTCACTGGCTGAGCGCAGTGCGGCCGGTCTCAAAAAAAAAAAAAAAAAAAAAAAAAAACCTCATCTGCAGATGAAGTCCTGCTGTTTTACAGTGTCAGAAACAAAAAGACTTACTTCTATATAAGAATGAATTTCCTGGATATATGGTGTTTTAGATACTGGAATATAAAATCCTAGTTAAAGTTAAAGAGAAAGAGCATCTACTATAAGCTAAACACTTCAGAAAAACAAGTGAGTTGAAAGCTAGACATTTAGAAAAAAGCAAAGAACATATGGCAATGTCCCCTATCAAGCCACAACATTCTGCCAAAGCACAGGATAAGGTTCTGCTTAGAAATATGAAAGCATTACACAGACGCTTGCTTGGTTCACACTGTTTTGCAGTTGGGAAAGCCTTGGCCAGGCTAAGATTTACAGTCGTCACAGCTCACTTGGCTGATAATGTGCTGCCTCCACCACAGATCTTTCTAATTGAAAACCCAGTTTGTGAGAAAACAATCCACTTTAAGTGCCTACTATAGAGGGAGTTTGTGGATTTATGGCGTATCATTTCCACTGTATTTCACACAGAAATGATATAAATTGAGTTCTAAAATCACAGTACATAAATTAAGTTTCCTTGGGTCACATTAGTTGCCATGCAGTCACAAGATGAGCTACAACATTTTAGGTTGATAACTGATGCCACAAAACTGACCAACAGAAATTCTATTACATCATCAAAGATAAGTAAAATGGCAGATGATAGATTTTTTTAAGCACTCAAAGTTGGTGAAATACGATCTTTTTATCCGTTAAACTATGTACAGCTTTGGAGTTACACTGGACAAGAGCAAAATCTACTATGAATTCCCACTTTATCAGGAATCTGAATAATCTTACAGGAGAAATCACTGAAATATTTGGAGGCACATTCAATCATTTTATGAGAGCTTAGGAGAATTAAATGAAAGTAAATAGACATGTTTAAGGATGTCATTGAAAAGAGCAACCTGCAATGATGGCAGCAGATATAGCCTGGTCCCTTTCACCTTCTATAGGCCCAAAATTACGTAAGTAGGAACATTTACAATGGCCATAAGGCATTACTGAGATTTGAACTAACTTCTGAATCAACAAAGATTATATTTTGCTCAATTTAGTGTTAATGGTGATTATCCTTTATTACATTTTGGTTATATCCCACAAAAAAATGCATAGTAAATCTCAGTTAATGAGGCTGTTCAATCAACTGAAATAGCCCATTCCCTTCCATTAGGGAGAGAAGGATCCTGACCAGAGATGAAATGAAGTACTTACGTTCTTTATCAATCCACCTGTGCAGCTTAATGGCCTGAAGGAGTGGGGATGTTTGGCTGGTGGGGTTTTACCCCCTAAGTATTTATAGCTGTTTTAATTTTTCCTCAAGCAGTGCAGTAAACGCTCAGAGGATAAAATATCACAGGACCAACTAAAGTAGTAAAATTCTATTATGATAAGTACAATTAGGCAGCAAAAATTAATATCTCTAAAATATTAACTTTCTCTCACCTTAACTACATAAAATAAACAAAAATCCATTTTATGTCTAAAATGTGTGCTACATATTGTTTTTCCCAACATTTTCAAATATAGAGCTGGTTTATTCAAAGGGTCTAGCTGCATTTAACAGCTTCATTTCTGGCACAGTTGCTTCCTAAATTAGCTACACAATGATAACAAGCCCGTCAAAGCAAGTGTCACTATGACTTATCCCATGTCTCTTCAGGACTCTCCTCCTCCTGCATGTGGTCACGTTTTAACTACTTGGGTCTTCTGGGGAAGAAAGAAATGGAATGGGAAAAGGCACCAGTGAAGTTGTTTTTTTCTTAACTAAAGTCATGGTAAATGTGAAGGCCAGAAACTGTGCCCTCCACCACAAAGTCAGATGATTCATAGGAAGTATTTATCCTTGCCAGTTTTAGGTATTCTGGAAAATAGCTTCCACGCATTTGACTTTAACCTGGGGTCATACTCTCAGACCTTCTAGTTACCTTCTAGTTTGCAGTTATATTACCTGAGAATGGATCACAACACTTTACTATCCACCATGTAGTAAATTCCATTCTTTTACCTGTCACAAATTTGCCTCTTTCAGATATTTAGGGATGACACTTTTGCTTTTCCTTATTGAATACACTTGACAAGCCATTATTGAATGAAAGAATCTCTCCTGTGTAAAGAAACCCTTTGGTCTGTCCTCACATGGCAGCTAATGGTACAATCCTCTTTTCAAAAGCTTCTAAGTTGACCAATGAGGGCCTTTTGTTACCACTGGTGGCTCTGCTCTCCCCTGTGGAGCACCCGTGTGCCTCTCTCGTGGGCACAAAGTCCCCACTGCGGCTCCAACAAACCTGCTCGTAGCCTCCTATGCCATCTGGGAAGCTGCAGGGCACCCTTAACGCCTCTGCTGGGGACACAGAGTCCTATCTGTCACTCCAGCGAGCCTGCTCAAGGCTGTTAGGTTTGGCAAATCAGAGAAAAGGGAGAGAGAGACTCAAGCCAGGCACTATTTCAGCCGAAAACTTTATTCCACTATCGTGGAGGGGAGACTGAACGAGATCAGTTCCCCTGAACAAAGGACAGTAGAGGTTTATAAGCCTTTGAGGGTTCTGGCAGAGTAATGGGCAATTTCGAAATCAGTGGTACGCAACGTGACATAGCCCTTGTAGTCTGCTAACACCTGGTCGGTTAGGTCATAGGCTTCTAATTAGTGTCGTTACTATATCAGTGCAAAGCACTCCAGACGTTCCTTTGATGATAACAGTCATGTTTACCCCTTCCCAGGAGGGGAATTTCACTGCTCAGTTCCCAGAGCAGAAAAGGGAAAGGGGAGAGGGAGAAAGGAGGAAAGTTGCTTAACCTGACTGTGCTGAGGTTAAGCTAGCCATGAGGCCTAATAAGGGCTACCTGCCCCAGCTGGGGAGTGGTCGAGCACCACAGTGTCTCTCTTGGTGACACAGGAACCTGCCCACAACCCTGGTGACCTTGCACAGGGTGGCCCACTCCAGCTGAGGAGCTGCAGAGCACCCCAGCATCTCTCTGGAGGGCCAGGATCCTGCCCACAATCCTTTGCCCAGAGTGACCTTGGTGTCTTTCAACAGATGAATGAATAAAAAAAAAAGTGGTACATATACACAATGGAATACTACTCAGCCATGAAAAAGAATGAAATTCTGTCATTTGTGGCAACGTGGATAAGACTGGAAGACATTAAGTGAAATAAGTCAGGCACAGAAAGATAAATACTGCCTGTTCTCACTCATATGGGGAACTAAAAAAAAAGTTGAACTTTTAGAAGCAGAGAGTAGAATTCTGGTTACTACAGGCTGGGAAGGGGAGGGGGAGGGGAGACATGGAGAGGGTGGTTAATGGATACAAAATTACAGCTAGATAGAAAAATAAGTTTTGGGCCGGCCCAGTGGCGCACTGGATAGTGCGCCGCTTAGGAGGCGCGGCAGCGCTGC